>NC_066522.1:18553181-18583181 GCF_024679095.1 Eriocheir sinensis
AAGGAGCGAGGGAGGAAGGGGAGGAGCGACGGAGGAAGGTGAACGACGTAGGAAAAAACGGGAACAAGACCGGAGGGGAGGAGGGAGAGAAAAGGAAGAGGGACTTAGCGAGGCTTTGGCTGCTTAGTTCCTCCGGGAGCCTCGCGAGGACAAAGGCTTCCCGCGTCCTCAGGGAACACCGGTATTTTGGGGACGCGGGGGAGGCCGAGGGGCGGCGAGGGGCTGCGAGGGTCGGCCTGAGCCAGCGGGGCCGCTAAGCCGAGGGTCATGGCCAAAGCCGCGCCGGGCCCCGAAGAGACGCCGTGTGGGAGGCCTTCTTGGGTCACAGTCAGGGTTGCAAAGTCATTGTTGGAGGCACCCGCGGACTTTCACGTCAAAAAAAAAAAAGCCCCGAAAAAAACTTATATGAAAAAAGAAATGCTTGTTGAAGGTGCCTACGAATTTTCAGGTCATAAAGCAGACCCAATACACCATTAAATGAAAGAAAAAGTTTGTTGAAGGTACTTACAACTCTTCAGGTAAAAAAAATAGCCCCAAAATAGCCTTATATGGGAAAAAGGTTATTGAAGGTGCCTATAAATTTTCAGGTTCAAAAATAACTCCAAAATATCACCATATGAAAAAGAAAATTGACCTCGAGATACCATAGACTTGAATAAACCACCTGTACAATTATAGAAAACTGCGCCTGTTATACAAACCACACAAACCACAAATTCCTCCAATCCCACGCGGAACCTCTCGAAAATAGCCCAATTTGAGGGGAAAACTGCAGCCTTGGCAACCCTGGACGCGGAGGCGGCACCCCCCTGTCAGCGAAGCCCCCAGGAACCGCGGCCCCGGGGTAAGGAATATGTCACGTGGCGGGAGCAAGCAGCTGGGTGTGTGCATGTGGTGAGCAGTATGGGTATTCTCAGATGCTTTCGCCTCTCACATCAACTATTTCCAAAGGCCAAAAATGAGATTAATCGGGCTCTAAGGAGTGTTTTTTTACGTTCACGGTACAGAAGAGGGGTCAAACTACCGCCAGGGTCATCAAACTACCGCTAAAAAAGCCCAAAACTCCTCCGAAAACCATGTCAAATATGTGTGCTTGTGCCCTAAAGTTTCGTCAGCCACAGCAACGGGCGCGAGCAAACCTTGGAGGCGATGAGATGAAAGGCTGAGAACTGATAGTCAGCAAGATGTGAGGAATGACAGACAACACATGGCGGGCGGGTGTTCCTTATGCGGTTGCGAGGACGGAGATCTTCGTCAAGCACAGCACAGGGCGAAAGCAAACCTTGGAGGCGATGAGAGGAAGGTCTGGCAACGGATAAAACATCAGCAGCAAAAGGAGACGTTAAAAGAAGGTACGGTGGAGAGAGAAAGATGGGAAAAGACGACGGAAGCGACAGGAAAGATGTAGCCAATCAAATAAGTTCAGGGGAGAGAAAAAGACAGACACAGACACAGAAGCAGATACACAGAGTTTGAGACAGAGGCACAGACCTAAAGAAAGACAGAAAAGCAGGGAAACAGACAGAGAAAAGGACAGAAACAGAGACTAAAAGAAACACAGACACAGAGGCAGATACGCAGAGTTAGAGACGGCAGACAGACCTAAAGAAATACAGAAAAACCAGGAGACAGACAGAGAAAAGGACAGAAACAGAGACTAAAAGAAACACAGACACAGAGGCAGATACGCAGTTAGAGACGGCAGACAGACCTAAGGAAATACAGAAAGACAGGGAGACAGACAGAGAAAAGGACAGATACAGAAACTAAAAGAAACAAAAGAAAGGAGGCAAAAGGAAGCAGGAAATGATGATACATGGCAGGCGGGTGTTCCTTCCATATGCGGTTCGAGGGGCGGAGATCACGTTTCAAGGCTACAGACGAGGCAACGAAGGGAGATGATGATGGTCGTCGTACTCAGATCACTGCCTTTCTCATTCGCGGACCCAAAACTGTCGTACCCACAAAAATAACAAGATTCAATTATAGTTATCGTTAAAACGCAATAATTACTCATGTGTTTTGCAATATTTTAAAGTCAGAAACAGGAAAATAAAATGCGCTAAGTACGATAATCTGAAAACGCTGGACAACATGCCGAATACGATAAGGCCCCGAAAGTCGTACAGGGTCGGTATTTTCAGACGCTCACGTTTCTCACATCAACAATTTCCAAAGGCCAAAAAAGGAGATCAGTCGGGTTTTAATAAGTCTTTTTTGAGGTTCATGATACAGAAAAAGGGTCAAACTACCACCAGGGTCATTAGACTACCCATGGATATGCTCACACCTACGAAAGCCTTGTAAAATATGTGAACTTAAAGGTCCTATATGTTTGAGAAAGTCAGTTGTCGAATACGTTTTTTTATAGTTAACCAGCCATAAGTATTTCCCCTCGCCAAAGATTGAAATAGTTTGGTCATCCCGACGGAGGATCAGCTACTTAAATACACTGCTAACTCACCTGGTGACATTTTGTGCCCCTGTCACTTTAATTTTAGTCAACGTGAACACCAAAGTCGGGAAAAAGTAAAGCTGATGTAGATTCAACCTTTCACTGCCGAACGCAAAATTGCCTCCACTCGTCACAAATGTATTTCCTCGCAATACTCTCCACTCCTAGGGACATATTCTCAAACATTTCGGTTCCCATGTTGCTCAGACATATTTGATAAGGCTTTCGTAGGAGTTGTGAGCATTTCCAAGGGTAGTTTCCTGACCCCGGTGGCAGTTTGACCATTCTTCTGTACCTTGAAACTCAAAAAAACACTCATTAAAACCCGACTGATCTCCTTTTCAGCCTTTGGAAATAGGTGACATTAGAGCGAGAAGCGTCTGAGGGTCATATTCATAAAGCATTTCGGCGCCCAAGAGTACACACATTTGCCTAGGCTTTCGTAAGAGTTGTGGGCATTTCCAAGGGTAGCTTTATGACCCTGGTGGCAGTTTGACAATTCTTCTGTGCCATGAAACTCAAAAAACACTCATTAGAACCCGACTGATCTCCGTTTCAGCCTTTGGAAATAGGTGACATTAGCGCCGGCAACCTCTGAGAATACTGACCTAACTCTTGCACCCTACTAAAGGACACACGCCCCTAACGCCCTACTCGGTGACTCCTGATCCCGTGTAGCTTTCCCTTTGACGTGGCGGGAAGAAGGAGCGACAGAGGAGGAGGAGGAGGCCAGAGAGAACGCAAGTCAACCCAAAATTAAGAAGCTTAGGCCGACAATAATTAATCGCCTTTGGGTCTCGCTGCCTACTTGGGCCTCTGAGCACAAGACACGCGAGGCGACACGACAAAGGGGCGCTGAGAGGAGGACGCTTTCCCAGACGCTTTCGGATCTCACAACAAGAGTTTCCAAGGGCCGCAAAGGAGATAAGTCGAGTTCTCAAGAGTGTTTTTGACGTTCATGCTGCAGAAGCCTTGTTACACTATTACCAGGCTCATAAAACTACACAGGGGAGTACTCAAACCTCTATCAAAGCCTTATCAAATGTCGGTGTGTAGGATTCGAAATGTTTAAGAATATGGGTGATCCAGTGGTAAGTGTAGCGAGGTGGTGGTTAAGGAAGTGATGGAGAATGAAGGAGAGAGAACTGAGGTGTTAGGGGAGACTACAGAAGGTGAGGAGGAAGAAGGGGAGAGAGGAAGCCGGTGATGTGGGGAAAGGTAGAGGTGACGGTCGGTAAGATAAGATGGTCTGCTGTCTTGTAGAGTCTTCCTCGCTACAGCCGGCGCCATCCACGATACTGAAGGTTATAATGACGTCGCTGAAGAACATACATGAATTATTATAACGAATCCTGGAGTTGTTCGAGTTAGTTAGTTAGTTAGTTAGTTAGTTAGCGACCCCAATGATCATATGTTTTGACTGTTGGTTATGTATAATGTGAATATGAGAGAGAGAGAGAGAGACACACACACACACACACACACACACACACACACACACACACACACACACACACACACACACTTCACCTACTTCAAAGCACTGTCTAAAGCCCCCCACACGCTCCCTCCCCTTTAACCACTTTATCAATCAACCCTAATAATAAAATAATACCATCACAGTAATAATAATCAAAGGTAAACTCAGCAGTCATGAAGTTAGCGCTAATACGATTGTTAACTATTACGACTTTGAGTGCCGACAGAAATCACCCCAAAAATTATATTGGAAAATGCAGCAGAACTTTTTTTATCATTTATTTGCTTAGTATTATGATGATTTAATATACTTTAGATTAATTTGCCCCATTAAGTCCTACTCCACTTCCCACACCAACCACCACCACCACTACCACCATCATTCAAATTTCCTGGGAGAGCAATACGCCTCTATTCCTCTATTGGTTTACGCTTCCTTGTTGAGCTCCATCACGCGACCGCTTTCCTTACTTCTTTTGGGGGAGATAGAGACGACTGTGTGTGTGTGTGTGTGTGTGTGTGTGTGTGTGTGTGTGTGTGTGTGTGTGTGTGTGTGTGTGTGTGTGTTGGTTTTCTTTCCCTCTGCAAGTCAAGGGAATCGAGTGGCAAGAAAAAATACCCTCAAATTAGGAAAGGCAAAGGAGAGTGAGTCAGCGAGCGAGTAGCCAGCCAGCCAGTCAGCCAACGAACCAGACAGCCATTCACCCAGTCAACCAACCAGCCATCCAGCCAGTCAGCCAACAAATTAGACAGTCATTCAGCCAGCCAGCCAGCAACCCACACAGCCATTCAGCCAGACAACCAAAAAACCGGACAGCCATTCAGCCACCAAACGAACTTGACAACTATTCTGCCAGCCAACCAGCCAGCCATTCAGCCAGCCACACAGCCATCCTTTCCCTCACTCCGGCGCCAGCAAGAAAATAATCCTCGGCTGCTCAAAAAAAAATTATGGGAAGCCAAGTGAGAAACTGTTGGTCCACACGCGAGTACAGTCCCATGAACGGTGATTTGTGTGTGTGTGTGTGTGTGTGTGTGTGTGTGTGTGTGTTATCGATACCTATACCCTGGTCCTTTTTTTTCCATGTCGCGTTTTTTTTTTTCGTTTTTTTTTCCGGTCGGTGACGTGAAGTAATCTTGTCTGTCGCGTCCACACACACACACACACACACACACACACACACACACACACACACACGGACATTTCTCACACGCCTCAGATTCCTCCTCGTGTATCGCATGATCGTAAAGCAAACAAGTGTACTTAGATGAGTCACACGCCGGACACACAACGACGCGCCGACAGAACTACACACACTACTTTCTCTCCCTCCTCTCCTCTCCCGTTCCTTCCCTCCCCTTCTTCCCCTCCCTCCTCCTCACCCTCCCTTTCCTCCTTACACAATTACAGACCCTTCTTTCCCCTCCCCTTTTCTTCACTTCTCTTCCTTCTTCTCATCCTTCTTTCCCATCATATTATACACGTCCAAACACCGTACTTGCATCCCCTCCTTTCCCCTTCCTTCCCCTTCCCTTTTCCCTCCTTACTCCACTTACGTATAACGACATTTCCCCTTCTTTCCCCTCCCTTTTCTCCCCTTCCTTCATACATATGTACATCACCTTCCCCTTCATTTTCCCCTTCCTCCTCCTCCACCTCCTCCCTTTCCTCTCTATACATACAATAATAAAAACAACTTCGGTGACTATTCCTTCCCCTTCCCTCCCTTCCTCCCACTCCTCCTCTTTTCCCTTTCCTTCCCTTCCTCCCTCTATACTGATTCCCCCTTCCTTCCCCTCCTTTTCCCTTTTCACCATATAAATTAAGACAATACTAAATCATAACTCCTTCCCTTGCCAGCCACCTCCCCTCTTCCTCCCCTATCATCCTCCCCTCTTCCTCCCCTATCATCCTCCCCTCCACACATATAACCACACTATATCAGATTCTTCCCCTAAATTACACCTCCCCTTACTTCCCCTCCACATCCCCTTCCTTCCATCCTTCCTCCCTTCCCCTTCCTTGTATCTTCCCTCCCCTACCTTCCCCTCCCTTACACACACTTAGACTGCAATTAGATCTCCCCCTACCAACCCTCTTCCCCTCCTCTTCCTCTCCCTTTCCTCCACCCTACCAACCTACCTCCCCTCCTCCTCTTCTCCCCTACCTATCACCTCCCTTCCATGGTGGCCGTAATTACAGTATGCTCCCTCATTCCTTACTCCTCCCTATATCACCCCTACACAATACAAAGACACACCTCACCACAGAACACCCCCCCCTTACTACCCCTATCCCCTCCATAACTTCACCACATTCTACCTCCTCCTTCCCATAGATTACGGCTTTGACATATTTCCCTTCCCTCCTGCCCTCCCCTCCTTCTCCTCCTACACCATGCTACCACAAAAAGAACCGCCCCCCTCTACATCCCGACCCCCTTCCCCTCCTAAACCATACTGCCACAAAAACGACCCCACCCAGCCTCCAACCCTACACTGCCCCCCTCCACTCCCTACCCCAACCCCCTTCACACTCCCTTGTATAGCGGCCTTGCGTGTGTGTTGCGACGAGGGGGGAGGGCAAGGAGGCGTGTCGCGTGCGCTGCGTGTCTTCGCCGTTCGCTGCGTATACATGTTAAGACGATGAAGTAGGGCCCTGTGTGTTACGTAAGGGCTGCCCACACGAACTACTACTACTACTACTATTACTACTACTACTACTACTACTACTACTACAAGTGCCACTATCCTCACGCCTTTCCGCATTCATCCCTTTACCGACTCATCTTTTTCGTCCTCCTCCTCTTCTTCTTCCTCCTGTTCTTCCTGGTTAGCCAATCTTACATCTCTTTAAATCCTTCTTATCGCCTCTTTCTTTACTTCACTCCTTTCTCCCTTCCTCCTCTTCCTAGTTAGTTTCTCTCTCCATCTTCTCTTTCCATTCTTTCCTCTTCTTCCTCTTCTTCCTCACTCCTTCCTCCCTTACTCCTTTTCCTAATTTGTTCCTCTTTTCATCTTCTCTTTCCATCCATTCCTCCTTCTCTTCCTCACTTCTTCCTCCCTTCCTTCTCTTCTTAGTTAGCTCCTCTTTACCATCTTCTCTTTCCCTTCTCTTTCTCACCCTCTCCCTTTACTTCATCTCCTTCGCCGCCTCCCTTCCTTTCCTCGCCTTAGAAGCCCATCATTTCAATCTCTCGCTCCCTTAAACACATATAGCCCTTCCTACCCCTTCCCAACCCACCCTCCCTCCCTTTACCTCACACATATAACCTCCCCTTTAACTACCCTACTCCTTTGTCTTCCCTTTCACTGTTCCCTTTGGTTCGCTCCCCCCTGCTGTTTCTTCCCTTCCTTAACCCCCCTCTCTTTCCTCTTCACTACAACCCTTTAGCGGCCCTGTACCCATTCACTGTTACCCTTTATGTGTTTCCCCCTTCTCCCCTTACCCTCCCTATAACCCATTTTAGATCAGACCCATTTCTCCTTCCTCCTAAAACTATCCCCTTTCTGGTTTGCCCTTTTCAACAGCCCCCTTCTCCCTCTTTCCTCTTCACTACTACCCTTTAAACATTCTCCCCTTCCCCCATTCACCTTCATATTAAACCCAAATTTCTCCCCTTCACCGCTTTATCCTCCGTCTTAAAACCATCCCCTTTCTAGTTAACCCCCCCTCCCCCCCCCCGTACCTCTGTTACCCACCCCTCTTCTTTGCCTTCCCCTCAGAGCTCCTTCTTCGCCCCCCTTCGCCCCCCCCCCCCCAGTGCTCCAAAGCCGAGGTTGACCTTTATGTGGTAGGCTTTGCGTCGTCGGCAATACCACAAAGACGCATCACATGGTTTCTGATTCTTTTCCGCCGCTGCTCCGACCACCTTTGCACCTCCGCGCTCTCTCTCTCTCTCTCTCTCTCTCTCTCTCTCTCTCTCTCTCTCTCTCTCTCTCTCTGCCATGTATCTTCAGTCTAATTTCTTTCTATAACTGCCCTTTTGTTGTTTTTGTTTTTGTTGTTGTTTGTGGTAGTGGTTTTATTGTTAGTGTTGTTTATTTGTTTTTTATTTGTTGTTTATTTCTTTTACATGTCGTTGTTGGTGTGGCGATATTTGCTGTTGTTGCTTGCTTTTGCTGTAATTTGTGGTATGCGCGTAGCTCGTGTGTGTGTGTGTGTGTGTGTGTGTGTGTGTGTGTGTGTGTGTGTGAACAATTTATATGCATTTTCATGGGTTTTTACTTTATTACTTTACTTCCTTTTTATTTAACTCGAACAAAAAAAAAAGACGAGAAATATACATGAACTCTATAGCTGGCTTGCCCTCACTCTCTTTCTTCTTTTCCTTTCTTCTTTCCTACTCAAGCGGGTCTTTTTCTTTCCTTTTCTTTCTTCCTTCTTCTCCTAACTAACTTATATACTTCTCTCTTCTTTATTTTACTTCTTTATTTCCTCAGTTTCGTTTGCTCATAATTATTTTCATGCACTATTTTCTTTCTTCTTATTCTTTCTTTCTTTCTCCCTTTTTCTCCGAACTTATACACGTCATCTTTTCTCTCTTCTTTATTTAACTTCTTTCTTTCTTTCTTTTCTCAGTTTCGTTTTCTCGTGGTAATTATTTTCATGCACTCATTTTCTTCTTTTTCTTTCTTTCTTCTTTTTTTTCTTTCTCTCTTCTCTCTTTTATATTTAACTTTTCTTTCTTTCTTTCTTTCTTTCCTGTTTCGTTTTTTTTCATAATTAATTTCATGCACTCTTTCTTTCGTTCTTCTTCTCTGCTTCATCGTTTATTCTCATCATCATCATCATCATCATCATAATAATAATAGCAAATTTGTTAACCATAAACCATAAACCACAACATTCATTTCCTATACCAAGACTTTCAGGGCAATAAAACACCGATACACCTCACCCACAGATCACCATCATCACAATCATAACCACCACCACCATCAACCTCACTCCCACCACCATCACCATCACCATCATCATCATCACGACACCTCTCAATCTTGCCACCACCACTACCATCACCACCACCACCACCACCACTCACCAAACACAAAGTCAGCACTCATAAACCCACACAACATCGCCCTCATCATCATCACACGACCACATTTCAACACCAGGCTAACAATCACCACTACCAACGCCACACCACATCCCCAACCACTTGAAGTACAATGCAAATACTGTTCCCAGCCTCCTCACTCTCCCTCCTCCACGCCACCACCTCCACAATCATAATCAACTACCCTACATTCGAACCACCACCAACACTACCACCACTATATACTTATACTCCACTCCTGTATCACCCACTACATCCACATCTCTACATCACACTATCTACCACCACCTCCACCACTACCTTCATCACGGTAAGAGCCTGTAACCTGCACCCAATGGACTGTGACGCTAAGGGAATACGTGCTGTGGGTGCGTAAGTGACCTCTCGTTCTACGCAAGGTAATGTTACGGTATTTCTTCTTCTTTGGTGAGGTGATAGAAAAGTACAGTTATTTCCTGCTGTAGTACGTTTTGGTTCCTCATATTAACACGAGCTGCATTCCTTGACTATAATGAAAAGGGGTTGAGGAAAGGGATGAAAAGAATAATGAGTTAGTATTGATAGATAGAAGCGGACTAGAAGAAATAGATGGAACCATGCATTCTATATTGCAGAGAAAGACTGATGGGTAATTGGATAGATATAAATAGATTGATGGGTAATTGGATAGATATAAATAGATTGATAAAGATGGATAGAAAGAAAGCGAGGAAGGGCCAGTATATGTGTCTTGTTTTTTTTTTTCTTCTACAGTAAAGGAAACAACTCAAAGGCAAAATAAATAAATAAATAAGGATAAATGTGAAGATGTATGCAAATCCACCACACAACCATACCACAACTTGCATCCATACCACCACGAACAACCACAACCACCACCACCACCACCAAGGCATCCCTCCTCTCCAACCCTTTTCCCCACCCCCCTCCTCCTCCTTCCCCCCCTTCCCCCCAGCCCATGCATTAGTCTCCCTCCTGAACAAGGGCGCCACGTCACAACTTTGCGCCCGGAGCCTCGCCTCGTAATTTTATAGCAAGATTGAAGTTGGCGACGCAGGGAAATGAGTTAAGGATTGCCTCGCCTTTCCTCGACCCCCCCCCCACACCTCTGTCCCCCAACCACCCCCGCCCCCATCCCCATTCCCTCTTGCCCTGGCCTGGCTCCTCCCGTCTTCTCCTTCTCCTCCTCTCTCCTTTGCCTTCCTCCGTCCTCCTACCCTCTCCTCCCCTGCCAGGCTCTTCCTTTCTTTCTCGAATTTCGGTCTTTTTATCATTCTCTCTCTCTCTCTCCCTCTCCTTCTCTCCCTCTCTCCCTCTCGTGCAAGCTCTGTGTCTGGATCGGGCAAGAGGAGGCAGGCAACTTATTCTTTTCTCTCTTTCCTCGGTGTTTGGTCCTCCTGCCGGCTAGATCTGACGTGGGAGTAAGACTGTGTGGGTGCGATATAATAATAATAATAATAATAATAATAATAATAATAATAATAATAATAATAATAATGATAGTAGTAATAATAACAATAATAAAAATGATAATGGTAATAATAATAGTAGTAGAAATGGTGATGAAAATGGGGAATAGAGGGCGGAAGAACGACAAATAGGATCGCTAGTATCAAAAAACAAACGACAGAAACGACTACTACTGCTACTACTACTACTACTACTACTACTACTACCACCACCACTACTACTACTACTACCACCTCTAATACTGCGATTCGTACCCAATTAAGCTTATAACACAAGTACGTATATATGCAAGAGTAAAAGACTAGCAAATTTAAATAAGATGAATATTCTAACAAGACCTCGCGTAAACACGGTTCATTTACACGGCCACCTACTGAAAGGGAAGCACCCCCCCCACCCCCCCCCACCACCACCACGAGGGTATGAAGCCCCCGAGAGACACACGTTACCGGCCCCCCCTTCGGAAGCTCAGAGTAAAAATAAAAAGATATATATAAAAAAACATACTGAAGTGAATCTAACAATAGTAACTTGGAGTACTGAATAGAATAAATATAAATAGAAAATAAAAATATAAAAAATACTGGTGAAAAAAATAACGGGGTACTGAAAAAAATGGAAGTAGAATCATAGTGATAGATAGATAGATAGATAGATAGATAGATAGAGAGAGAGAGAGAGAGAGAAGGGAGGGAGGGGTTAAGGGGGGTATTTCAAGTCTAAATTCGCAAAGTCTGAGGGTACCTAATGCGTTTGATCTTACCTACGAGAACCACCTATCTACCTACCTTACCTACCTCCTCCTCCTCCTCCTCCTGAATGAGTTACTTCAGCCCCATCTGCCCGCCTCAGCCCGCCTCCTTTGAGCTTCCAAGACTGTTATTAGGGCCTGGGCGAGGGAGCGGCGGGGAACAGACAGACTACGCCGAAAACACCTTTATCCATCATCCCCTTGCGGTTCTCCCCCCCCCACACACACACCCCATCCCTATCACAGCTCCTCCATCACATCATCCTTTTGCGTTTCTCCACCCCCTCACCCATCCCTATCACAGCCCCTCCATCACAGCTTACCCGCTCCCCTACCATACCTTTTTTTTTTCCTCTCTGCTACCCTTAACCATTCTCCCCTTTGACCATTCAATCACTATTTTCCTTCTTCATATTAGTTAGACCCATTTATCTCCCCTTCACCCCTCTTCCTTCTGTAACTTTCTCTCCCCACCCATCACAGCTCATCCATCAAAGGTCATCCATCTCACCTCATCTGCCACCTCTCATCCATCCCAGCTCACCCACTACATCTCTCTCTCCTCAAAGATGTTTCGCTGATGGAGAAAAGGAAACAATACTGGAGGGTTGGTAACTGAGCTAAATATATCTCTGCCTTTCGAATTTTCCCTCTAAGACGCACTTTTGGCTAACGTGACGGAGATGAACGCACCGAGGCCACGAGCAGGTGAACGTTTGACCTCGAACTTTACCTTTACCTTTTATTTTTAAGTAAAGGAAATAGCTCAGGGGCAAAAAAAAAAAACTATTGAAAAACAAGTCCGCAAGAAAACAATAACGAAAAAAAAGCTTGCAAAAAAAGCCCTGTTAGTCTCACCACCTATTCGCAGGGGTTGTGTTACCTTCATAGGCACAAATACAACATAGGTCGCAAATCCCCCCGCCACCCACACACACACACCTTCCTCCCCGACAGGTATGAAACTAGTTACCTTCAGAATGGCCCTATGAAGTACCTGAAAACGCTACCACCTCCTCTTCCACTCCGCACTTCCCTCCCTTCCTCCACTCTCCCCTGCCCCCTTCCTCCCTTACCGTCCGCCACCCACCTTCCTCCCACCCATCACCCACCTAACGCATTTCATTGGCCAGTTATAATGCTAAAGAGCGAATCATTCCCGGCGTAATCATGTCTCTCGCGGCCACATGCAAAATTAGACTCGTACCCCCCTTTATGAGGTAATAATTGGAAAACGGGAGTCGGGAGGGAGGGGGGTGAGGCTGGTGGTGGCAGGATGAGTGGTTGGCAGGCTGGTGGTGGTCAGTGGTTGCCGGGAGTAATTCTTTGCCGTTTTGAGCTTCCGTTGAGTTTGTCCGCAAATTAGGGATGGGGTTGCTAGAAGATATTTGGTGGTTTGGATTTATATGGATGTTAAAAGGTTGCTGGGTGACTGTAAAGGGAGTGATGAAAGGAGAGAAAGGGGAAGGAAAGAAAGGAGAAGGGAGAGAAAAGAGAAAAGGGAGAACAGGGAGAAAGGGAAAGGGGAAGGAAGGGAAAGGGGAAGAAAGGGAGAGGTTAGTTACAGCACCACCCTTAGCCTTCTCAAAACCTGACTTATCCTAAACCAACCTAACTAGCTAACTTTTACTTTCATTAATAAGGTTACTAAATTTATTCAACTCATTAAAACCGGACTCGTTATCAAAATAATCCTTACATCATCAGGTGCAGCGTGTGTGTGTGTGTGTGTGTGTGTGTGTGTGTGTGTGTGTGTGTGTGTGTGTGTCACCTTTACCTAGCCTAGTCGTCAAAAGGTCCGAAAAATCCAATGAATCTGCTCCGGATTAGTCAGCTTAAGAGTAACTTTTTTTCCTCTCTCTCTCTCTCTCTCTTTTTCCACGGCTCGCCTCGTCTGGTCTGGTCTGGTCTGGTTGGTCTGGTTGGTCTGGTCCTGGGGGAAGCCTTTTGTCGGGCTGGCAGATAATAGCGGACGAGGTGATTAGAAAGTGGAAGGAGTCAGACTGTCAGACCTCCTCCCTCCCTCTTATCTCCCTTCTCCCGACTCGCCCCTCTCTCCTCCCTTTTCCCCTGGTCTAAAATAACTCACTTCTTAATTTTCACTCTTACCTCTCACCCTCTCTCTCCACCTCCCTCCCCTTCCCTTTTGACTTATTTCCTCCCTCATATCTCCCTCTTTTTCTCCTCACTTGCCCCTCGCTCCTCCTCCCTCTTCCCCCTCCGGTCTAATATATAACACTTCTTAATTCTCACTTTCCTCCTCTCTCTACCTTCCTCCCCCCATATACTTCTCCCTCATACTCCCCTTCCCTTAAGACTGATTTCCTCCCTTTTGTCTCCCTTCTTTTCCATCCTCTTCTCCCTTTTCCTTCGATCTAAAATAACTCACTTCTTAATTCACATCACTCCTCCTCCTCCTCCTCCTCCTCCTCCTCCTCCTCTCTCTACCTCCCTCCCATACACCTCTCCTTTATATTTCCCTTCAATTACAAAGACTATCACTAGGATTAATAAACAGCCCATGACAAAACTACCAACTCCTATGAGAGGCTTTTTAGATAGGCGAAGAGGCGTTGATACGTTTAAAAGAATACGGGTTATTTGTCTCCCATCCCCCACGCACCCCAATACACCCCCCAACAAGACTGATCCCGGTAAATCGGTCTGCATGGGGGAACAGGAAATTTCAATCCACCTCCCTTTGATGCGTGGCGGTCCGTGGGCGTCGGGCAGCCTATTTAACCGTGTAATTAGCGGGCGGCGCCGGGCAATGGGTGCGCCGCGCCTTCCACTTGGGGGGTGAAAAAAAATGTTGGAAATTGTAATGTGTTGTGTGTGTGTGTGTGTGTGTGTGTGTGTGTGTGTGTGTGTGTCAGCGACGAGGCGATAATTTGTTTTCATTTCCGTGTGAGAGTGACGATTGAATTTTACGAGTGATGGTTTTGTAGCTATCACCAGTTGTCTCTCTCTCTCTCTCTCTCTCTCTCTCTCTCTCTCTCTCTCTCTCTCTCTCTCTCTCTCTCTCTCTCTCTCTCTCTCTCTCTCTCTCTCTCTCTCTCTCTCTCTCTCTCTACGGTAAACTATTTTTTTTTCTTAACTTTAAACATACGGAACCAAAACTGTACAGTATTTCGCGTCAAAGGAAAGGGGAACTACTACAACAAAAAGAAAAATCGAGGTGACGTTCGCGGACAAGAGATTCTTTTCTGACACAAGTTGTTGTTGGGCGACGGCTTCACGGCTCCAGAAAGTAAACAATTCTCAAACTTTTCCTTTCGTCTATTTTTTTTTTTACTTGAAGAGAGGGAGAGAGAGTTGGAAATCAGGACTACAAAGCTTTCCACCACGACTACAAGTTACTACAGTCTGAAAGGAGGTGGAGGCAGTAGTAGTAGTTTGATATCTCCACTTGGATCAACTTTTCCGGCTGTCTGCCTCTCCTGACTTCTACGATTTCTATGGAAGTTGCCGCTGTTATTTTAGTTGTTAGTCTTTTTTTTTTTTACAGCAGAGGAGACAGTGCAAGGGCGTAAAAAAAGGAAAACAATAATGAAAAAAAAATCCCGCTACTTACTGCTCCTCTGCTACTTACTCCTACGGTTTGTAATGTATCAGTTCTTATATCTATATTGTGTGACCTCCCTCCCCAAGCCCAACTCTTGCTCTTGTTCTTGTTCTTTTCTTATGGCAGCAAAGGAAGCAGCTCAAGGGCAAAAAAATGTAACAATGAGAAAAAAAAAGTCCGCTAAACACTGCCCCTATGATAATGAGTTCAGAAGAGTGCCCAAAAGTGAGGGTCAATTCCGGGTTCTAAAATCTTGTTCATATTTTGGCTCTTACTCGTTTTCTCTACATGATTTGATCTGTCTAAGCCAATCTCTCGTTATTAATCGTTACTATAATATCCTCAACCTTCACCAGTTCCTTAATCCATGATGTTCGCTTAATATCTCTTCATATGATACCCAACATTTTAATCTTCATTCGTCTGTTCACGTTTCTTAGCTCTCTAGATGAACACAAGGATGCAAGGAGACTACAAAACGCGCCAAGTTTATGAATCACACTGTAGGATTGGCAAGATACACTGATTAGGACTGTTACTCTACTTAGCAGAATTGAGCAGAGGTACGAGAATACGGTAAAAAAATAATGATGAAGAGTAGCTTATTCTTTTTGATGCGTACTAATTGAGCAGAAGTATAAGGTCAAAAATAGTAGTAGCTTATTCTCTTTGATGCATAGTACTAATTAGAAACGGTTCACACGAAATGGCGGACATAATCTACACGGAGCCTGACTGTCACACCTGCGTTCTCATCTTACTAATGATTATTTTCACACCTGGGCGCCCCTTCCCACGCGACACACCTGGCCGTAATCAGCGTGAGCATTACCTGCCTCTCCCAGGAACACCACCTCACCCTTCTCTCCCTCGCTGCTCCCCCTCCACGCTGCCATACAATGATAGGCTCTTAGATCGGTATTCTCAGACGCCTCGGACACTCACACTAACTACTTCCAAAGGCCGAAAAGGAGATCAGTCGTGTTGTGATGAGTCAGACTACCAACAGGGTCATAAAAGCACCCCTGGAAATGCCCGAAACTCCTACGAACGCCTTGTTAAATACGTGTGCTTGGGAGCCGGAATGTTTAATAATGTGGACCTCATACTTTCACTCCTCACCCTCACTCTTCTTGCTCCTTCCGTCTATATAACGTTAGTGCTGAATCGTGTGAATAAACTGCAGAGCGAAAATGAAGGAGATGGTTAGTTAAAGCGGCTAAATATACTGACCTTATTTTATGCTCTTTTTTTTTTGTGTGTGTGTGTTGTGTATGTGTCTTTTCTTTTACATAGTTTTATTTTTCCTAGCACCAAAAGTTTCATATTTATATACCTGATTCATTAAACTTCTAGCATACCTATAGTTTCTTTCTGTAAACACAATTCCACCTGACAAACCAAACTATTCACTTCATCAAAAGAAAAGAAAAAGATATCTCTGTTTTGAATTTTCTTTCTTGCATCTTTCTCACCTCTATTTTCTATTTCTATATTAGTTGTTTTGATTATTTTGTTTTGTTTTGTTTGGCATGCCTGTGTGTACCCTTTCATTTAGGTGTGTCACAGTGCACGGGCAGCCAGTCAGCCCGGTGTGAGAGAGAGAGAGAGGGAGGGTGTGTGTGGGGAGGGGGCTGGTGTTTGGGAGAGGTAAGGGGGGAGGGGGCTGGTCTTGGGGTGTTGGGGGGGAGGTGAGGTTCCTTTCCCCGCGGCCAGAACCAGCGGCGCGGGGCGAAGGCTGGCGGCCCTCAGGAATATAGAAAAGTGAGCTTAGCGTTTCTTTCTCTCTATTCTTCTCTCTTATTTTTGTGCGTGCGGGGGGATGCGATGCCTCCTCCACCTCCTCCTCTCGTGGACTAGTTTCAGGTTGTTGTTGTTGTTGTTGTTTTGGTACTTAATAACCGGTCTGTTTCATTCATCATCCCGCACGGGCGAGCTGTTTGGAATATCTATCGCCACTGCTGCTCTTGCGTGTTTTGGTTATATAAAATAAAAAACAAAAATTTCAATTGTTCATTCACGTCTGAAGCCCAACGCCACAAACTGTAAGGTCGTCCGTCCGTCCGTCGACAACATATTTCATTTTTCTCGCCGCAGCGTTTATACGGAATGCACTTTTACAATATTCCGCATGACATATCGTTCTTTTATGCCGCACATCAATAATACTAATAACCCACCACCGCGAGTACTAACTGAACAATTCTTTCTCTCGCACAAATCCTTCTTCTCATAGCGTAGTTATTAAAGATAAATACCCCCCCTTAATGGACAGCGTGGAGAGGTCTGTTTATGTTTCTACAACTTGAGATGAACAACTTTCTCCCTCAATCTGTGATGTTGTTGCTGTTGGTGTGGGAGTTGTTATTTACGACGCTTAATAAAGGAGTTAGCGTAAAGTTGTGTGTGTGTGTGTCTGTGTCTGTGTGTGTGTGTGTGTGTGTGTGTGTGTGTGTGTGTGTGTGTGTGTGTGTGTGTGTGTGTGTGTGTGTGTGTGTGTGTGTGTTTCTTTGTCAGCATACATATCAAATACTAACTAAAGTGCAATACCTAACACACACACACACACACACACACACACACACACACACACGAGGCCTGGCTGGGTGGTGTGGTCAGCGTTAATTCTGTCTCCTGTAACCCTGACAGATCCAGTTTGTGTGTCCGCCTCTTTATGGTCACTCTTTACCAGGCAGACTGAGGAGTTAGTCAGGCTAGTTTAGGTTAGGTTGTTTGGTTAGGTGTTGATATGTTTGCAGTAGACTTAGTTAGGCTTGTTAGGTTAATTTGGACAAGTTAGTTTTGGATAAGCTGGGTCTAGGTTGGGTTGGTTTGGGTTGGGTTGGGTTTTTTGGGTTGAGTGAGGTTAGACAACGGTAGATTAGGTTCTCCGGGCAGACAATAGGTTAGAATAAGTCTGGTTAAGTTGGGTTACAGTAAAAGATCGTCGGACAAACAATTCGATAGGCTTGATCAGGTTAGGTCAAACTGGGTTGGGTTGAGTCTGGTTAAAGTTGGACTGGTTTGATCTTGTTTGAGTTGGGTTAGGTTAAGCTTGGTTAGAATGGGTTGGCTTGGATTAAACTCGCAGGATAAACAGTAGGTACCCGCGTATATAAAATCGTGTCACTATAACCACGCTCTGTCACTAGGGAGGCCAGGGCAGCACCGAGCCGTCCGTCCTGCCTACCTGCCCCCTCCCGCCCCTTCTCCCTGCAAAGACCTATTAAGTGGTGCGACGGGAGGAGACAACAGGATAACACGAACACAAACAAACAAGTTCAATAATTCCTGCATACGCGGCTGCTACACACACACACACACACACACACACACACACACACACACACACGGGATAAATAAATAAAATAAAACTATCGGAGCCGTGTGTCATGGAAGCTCGCCATTCCGCTACGCTCCCCCAAACAACCAATAACTTAGGAATTCAACGGTGCAGGTAAACTTACAAAAACATTGCACAAAATACAGAAGAGAGAGAGAGAGAGAGATAGGAGGGGGAGAGATGCCCCGTCTATTGATCGTTGCAGCGGGGAACCTCCAGTCCTTCACCACCACCACCACCACTACCACCACCACCACTACCACCACCACCACCACCACCGCCGATCAATAGCACCCAGGCGGGAAGGGGGTTAAAGGGCTTTAGGGTGTGAGGGTAGGATGTTAAGTGAGGGGAGATGAGGGGAAGGGCGGGGTGAGGCTGCGAAGGAAGTGACGGAGAGGAGGTGAAGGTTAGAGCCTCTGGAAGGGAGAAGAAACGAGGGAAAGAGAGAGAGAAAGGAAAAAATGGGTTTAGATGGTTGAGTGAGCGACTGACTGACTGACTGGGTGCCTGGTTGTGAGGTATACGGAGGATGAGGTGGGCTGGAAGTGATGTGGACGGATGAATGGATGCTGTGAGTGGGTGTGTGGGTGGATGAAAGTGTGTGTGTGGAAGGATCTGGAAGTGGATACGGTAGATTACGTGAAGTGAAAATGAAGATGAGGAGTGGAATACATATACAATAAGGAGACACTATGCGGATGAGTGTGGATGTGGATGAGTGTGTGTTTACGAAGGAGAGAGAAACACCGGGATCTGGGACTTGATGAGGTGGAAGAGGTGGACTAAAAATAAGGATGAATGAGGAGTACAAATGAGATGGATAGATGATAGATGAATGGGTGTAGGTGGGTGGATACTGCTGCGCGAAGATTGACTTAAAATAATGATGAATGAATGGATTGATAAAGGGATAAAGAGATGGATGTGCGATATGGATGAATGAGTGTATGCCAGTACTAGACGATAGGGAGAAGGATGGAGTGGGGAGCGAGGGATGAAGTACAGGATGGAGTTCAGTGGTGAGTGGGATGATGGTGGTGGTGGTGGTGGTGGTAACTGCCGGTGTAAGTTAGTTAAGCCAATACCCTGAGATAACCAGCGATGGCCTGCAAGACAAAGGGAACTTAAGCACTTAGCACACAATACCTCGCCTCGCCTTCCCTCGCCTCGCACAAACACAACACAAACCTTCGCCAGCTTCGCCCCCACCCTCACTCTCTCCCCTCCCGCCCCGCCCCGCCCTTTCCTTTCCCAGCTCATGCAACTTTGGACACGTGCCAGCCAGCCGTCACAGCCGAGGTCGCCGGGGCCAGTGGTGAGGAAAAAAAGAATAAACAAATGTCTCGTGTAATAATCCAGATCCTCGCACCGGACTCATAAATTATTTCAGATTCGTACACCAGTTTTTCTTTTCTCATTTTTCTTCCATCTGTGGGTTGTTGTTTTTTTCTTCCCCAATGCATGTGATGTTGGATTATTGAAAGGGCTGTTTGACCTGACCTGACCTGACCTGACCTGATATGATGATGATACACAAAAAATCATGAAAAAGAAGTTGAAGGTTGTTTGCGTCTGAGTGTATATATCGGGTATCAATCTAACTTATCACCATAACCAAACAAATAAAATGCCACTACTAGTTTAATTAATGACCCAATATCGTGTGTTGTATAAGCAG
The DNA here is from genome assembly GCF_024679095.1 of Eriocheir sinensis. Lineage (NCBI taxonomy): Eukaryota > Metazoa > Arthropoda > Malacostraca > Decapoda > Varunidae > Eriocheir > Eriocheir sinensis. The sequence continues at coordinate 18,572,989 of NC_066522.1, forward strand.
CAGCAGCGATCTTTCCTTCAGAGTGGGCTAATAAGAAACTACTGGACGCGATCATTGCAACCAACCTTACGTAATGTGTATTCAGAAGCGACAATATACCGATCCATCACTGCGATTAGCAAGTCACTATATCAACCAATCACACACTTCACAATAACACATGATACAAACAAATCTAGTCCAATTTTTTTTTTACAGCTAAGTAAACAGCTCAACGGCAACAACAAAAAGGTGTAAAAAAAAAAAAAGCCCGCTAATCGCTGTTCCCATAAAGATACAAACATAAAAGATAAAATACAAACGTTAACCTAAAAACCGGCAAATCCAGCTGCAACACATGAAAATTTTATATACACAAAGTCGCCAAAATCTCAATCAGTACCGGTAACTAAAATCAGGTGTTAAATGAATTCGATCGATTTTACCTGAAAGTACAGCCGTAAGGAGGAGTGTGGGGAAGAGGAGATGGAGGTGGCGAGAGGATTTCAGGAGAGAAGGGAGGAAGAAAAGGCGGGAGTAGCAGAACGTGAAACCAGTGAGCGTAGACTTTAAAATGAACCTGAAACCGACACGTGTTAAGAGAAGGGAGGTCAAGAGGAACGCTTCAGAGATAGTTAAGTTAAACGCCAGAGAGACAAGTCGTGAATACGTAAACAGAGATAAACAAATAAATAACATGAATAAAATAAAAGAACAAAGTGTAAATGTATAGAAAGAAATACATGGATTAAAAACGATAGGAGATCAGAGTACCTCAAAAAACAAAATATAAGTTAGGACGTCATTTTCTTTTCCATTCCCTTTTCTCTAACTTATCCAATTCCTTCTCTACCATCCCCTTCCTTTCCCTCTCGTTTTTCCTTCCCTTCCCTTTCTTTCTATTCCCTTCCCAATATTCTACCCTCTGCCCATTCCTATCCATCCCTTTCTTTCCCTTCTCCCTCTCCTTCCTTCTTATCCCAACCCATTTCCTTTCTCTCCTCTCCCAAACAATCCCCTTTCCCTACGCTTCCCTTCCTTCCCGCCTTTTCCTTTTCCTCACCTCTCCTTCCCTTTCCCTTCCCTTCCTGCGCACCGTCTATTTCTTTAAAGACTCAAGACCTATAAGACTCTTTTTGGGAGGCCACGTGGACTTCCATCAGCCATCGCATTATACCCCATGATGAGAGGACCCGCGAGGAGGAGGAGGAGGAGAGAAAAATATCGAGAAAAGGGGATAAACGCGGAGAAGTAAGTAGATTGATATAATTTGGGAGGTAAAGAAAGAAAAAGAAAAAAGGTAGAGAGAGAGAGAGTGTGTGTGTGTGTGTGTGTGTGTGTGTGTGAACTAAGAGGATTGTGCCGGCAGCAGGATGAGAAAGGAGGAGGAATCAGGGAAGAAAAAGGAAGATGAGAAAGAGGAGGAGGAGGAGGAGGAGGAGGAGGAGGCAAGAAAGGAGATGTGTCTGATACAGCTTTAGTTCTCCATCACGCACCTCCATTATAGACCTCCTCCTCCTCCTCCTCCTCCTCTTCTTTTTATCTCCTCTCCCTTGAAGCTCTCCACTCCCCTCCTCTCCCCATCACAAACAGTCTCTTTCTCTATAGTATTTCCTCCCCTCACTTCCTCTTCCCCTTCCTCCCCTCTTTCCCCTTCTTTGTCACTCCTCCTCTTCCTCCTGCTTCCCCAATTATCTTCTTCCTCCTAAGCCTTTTTTATCACTGGTCCTGTTTTCCTTCTTTCCTTCTACTTCGTTATCATTATTTCGCGTATTTTTTTTCTTATTTTCCTTCATCTCTTTCCCTTTTTAGTACTTCTCTTTCCTTCCTTATCCTTCGTTTTCTGTTATTTTTTTCCTTATTTCCCTTTCTCTCCTTTGTTTCTTTATTCCTTAGCGTTTTCTGCCTCTGTTCCTGCTCTCTTCTTCTTTTTCTTTTTTTTCTTCTTCTTCTTCTTCCCTTGACCTTTTCTTCAGTTAACCCTATTTGCCATTCCTCTCCTTCCTTATTTCTTATCCCTCTCTTTCAATATTCCTTCCCTCCTTCCTTACCTTTTTCCCGCCATTTCTACTTTCCTCTCTTCTCCTTCCTTTATCAACTTTTTTGTCTGCCACCTTCTCCTCGTTTCCCTTCCTCTCCGTTCTTCCTTATCCTTCTCTCCCACTATTCCTCTTTTTCCTTCCTCTTCTTTTTTCCTTCTTTTCCTCGACTATTCCTACATTTCCTTCCTCATGTCCCTTCCTCTACTTCTTCTGACACTATATTTGCTTTCTCTTACTCTCCTTCCTCCCTTCCTTCCTTAACCTCCTCTTACAATATTCCTTCCTCTCCTTCCTTCCTCCTTTAACCTTTTTTTCCCTCTCTTTCCTTCCTTCCTTAACCTCCTCTTACAATAGTCCTTCCTTTCCTTCTTTCCTCCTTTAACCTTTTTTTCTCTTTCTTTCCTTCCTTCCTTAACCTCCTCTTACAATATTCCTTCCTCTCCTTCCTTCCTCCTTTAACCTTTTTTTCCCTCTCTTTCCTTCCTTCCCTAATCTACTCTTACAATAGTCCTTCCTTTCCTTCCTTCCTCCTTTAACCTTTTTTTCCCTTTCTTTCCTTCCTTCCTTAACCTTCTCTTACAATATTCCTTCCTCTCCTTCCTTCCTCCTTTAACCTTTTTTTCCCTCTCTTTCCTTCCTTCCCTTAACCTCCTCTTACAATATTCCTTCCTCTCCTTCCTTCCTCCTTTAACCTTTTTTTCCCTCTCTTTCCTTCGTTCCTTAACCTCCTCTTACAATATTCCTTCCTCTCCTTCCTTCCTCCTTTAACCTTTTTTTTCCCTCTCTTTCCTTCCTTCCCTAACCTACTCTTACAATAGTCCTTCCTTTCCTTCCTTCCTCCTTTAACCTTTTTTTCCCTCTCTTTCCTTCCTTCCTTAACCTCCTCTTACAATATTCCTTCCTCTCCTTCCTCCCTCCTTTAACCTTTTTTTCCCCTATTCCAACTTGTCTTTCCTCTCTTTCCTTCCTTCCTTCCTAAACCCTCTCTTCCACTACTCCTTCCCCTTCCTCCCTCTCCTTCCCTCCACCTCCTCCTCCAGCTCCTTCACTCTTGCTTCCGGCCGCCACTCCAGTAGACTCCGACTTCTCTCATTTCCTCTCCAACTCATTCCCTTTCCTTCCCTTCCTTCTTTTCCTTGACACTCCCTTCACGACTTGCGACTTTATTCCCTTCACTCCATTTCTTTCGTTTTATCTCCACCTTGTTCCCTTCCCTTCCCTTCCTTCTTTTATTTGACACTCCCTTCACGACTTGCGACTTTGTTCCCTTCACTCCATTTCTTTCGTTTTATCTCCACCTTGTTCCCTTCCCTTCCCTTCCTTCTTTTATTTGACACTCCCTTCGCGGCTTGGACTTCATTCCCTTCGGCTACCACCTCAGGATTCATCGGTATAACGCCCTTTTTCTTCCCCTCCCCTCCCCTCCCCTTCCCTTCCCTTCTTCCTCCACTCCCCTTCCCCTTATTCAATTCCCTTCCCTTCTCTTTTTCTTCCCCTCCCCTTTCCCTTTCCCTTCCCCTTCCATTCCCTTCTTCCTTCACTCCCCTTCCCCTTATCCACTTCCCTTCCTTTCCCTTCTCTTTTTCTTCCCCTCCCCTCCCTTCCTTTCCCCCTTTCCCCCTTCCTTTCCTTCTCCCTTACACTGGGTCTGCGTTCGTAATAGGAATCAATAAACGGAAAGAGTGAATGTTATCGTTGTAGAGTTTCAACAGCTCTTAGTGTCGTCCTCTTCTTCTTCTTCTTCTTCTTCTTCTTCTTCTTCTTCTTCTTCTCTCTCTTAACTTGCTAGAACTGCTCTCCACATCATCACGGTTTTTCTCTTCGTTTTTTTTTTCTTCTCCATCAGTGGGCGATCTCTCTCTCTCTCTCTCTCTCTCTCTCTCTCTCTCTCTCTCTCTCTCTCTCTCTCTCTCTCTCTCTCTCTCTCTCTCTCTCTCTCTCTCTCTCTCTCTCTCTCTCTCTCTCTCTCTCTCTCTCTCTCTCTCTCTCTCTCTCTCTCTCTCTCTCTCTCTCTCTCTCTCTCTCTCTCCGACCGCAGTTTACCTTCCTCTTCCTTTCCTTCATTTTTCTCCCTCTTCCTCATCCTCATCCTCCTCCCCCTCCTCTTCATCATCATCATCATCATCATCATCATCATCATCATTACAATAATCTCCACCACTATTTCTTCTCCATTTTGATCCTCCTTCCTTTATCCGTCTTGTTCTTCTCCTTTTGCATATCCTTCTTCTCCGTTTTCCTTCTCCTCTCGATGTTGCTATTGCTGTTGTTATTGTCAAAGTTGTTATTTTCCTCATTCTCCTTTCCCTTTCCTTCAGTTCTTCTCCTTTCTCTTCTTGCTACAGCTATTTCTTCTTCTCCTTCTCTTCCTCCTCCTCCTCCTCTTCACCCTTCTACTCCTCGTAAAACCAACACCACCACCTGCATACACCCCCCCCCCCCACACACACACATACAGTACACGCAAACTTTATCAACCGAGAAGAGTGGAGTAGACTGTCTCACTCCAGTCTACTTCCTCTCTCAGTCTCCCTTCTCTTTATCTTCTCTTCACCTGTTACGCTATCCCATGCAGACCGTCGACTATTCATTTATTTATTCTCTCAACCAACAGTCCAACCTTGCATCTCAGCTTATTACCTTTACCTTTCCTTCCTACCTGTTTATAAATTTTAGCACCTGCCTATTCAGCTCTACATCCCCTCAGTTCTTCTATGTTTCTACCACCTGTTCCCTGGGCTGCTGTATTCTCACTTTCACTCTCACTCTCTCTCCCTCTCCCTCTCTCTCTCTCTCTCTCTCTCTCTCTCGCTGAAGCACCCCAATACACGCGCTAACTCTCCCAAACTCGCTTACATACATAATTTTCCCGGCACACACGCACACACACACACACGTGCACACTCCCTCTCCCTCTCTCTCTCTCTCTCTCTCTCTCTCTCTCTCTCTCTCTCTCTCTCCTCCCGTCCCCACCCCAAAAACACACCACTCTCAATACCTTCAAACAGTCCCCTTCGCGCATCGCTTCCTCGGGGTATTAGAAAGCCTTGCCGTTCCCTTCTCACCCCGACGAGCCTGTATTTAGGTAGGCATTAACACTGCCCTTAATGCCCCCGTGATCACTATAAACCCTTCAGGAGGTGTCTAATGGAAGGCAGGCTTTGGTGGAGTGAGGGAAGGAGGAAGAGGAGGAAGGGGGAAGGGAGAAAGAGAGAGAGAGAACAGGCAGGGAATATGGGGGTAGTAAGAGCAGAGAAGGATGTAAGGAGTCTCTGTAAGAATTAAGTCGCCCTGGGAATTGTTTATATACCCATTATCTCCTCGCGTTATCCTTAAATCCATCTAGCATCCATTCATCCATTCATTCGATTATTAAATCTAACTAGCAACTATTAACTCTATAACCACTTAATTTGCTCCCTTCACCCATTATCGTAGCTGTAAACTCCATCCACCTCATTCATAAATCTATCTAGCCTCTATTTCAAACTATTAATCCTATTTATATTAGCTGCACAACCGCTTAATTTGCTTATTCCATCCATTATGACGTATCTGTAAACTTTATCCACCTTGTTCATATTAAATCTATCAAGCATTCATTCCTCTCCTTCCTTCTTCCTTTAACCTTTTTTCCCCTCTATTCCTACTTGTCTTTCCTCTCTTTCCTTCCTTCCTAAACCTTCTCTTCCACTACTCCTTCCCCTTCCTCCCTCTCGTATTTCTATTAATCATATAACCTCTAAATTTTGTATCCCTTCATCCAATACCGTATCTCTCTAACTTAATCCACCTTATTCAGAAATGTATCTAACTTCTATTCGAGGCATTCAATCCTATTTATGCAACTTCCATTGGCTACAAAACCCTTAAATTTGCTCCCTTTATCCACTACTCTACCCTGCGAATTAATTTGTGGTTGCCGTCTACTTCTTAACCCTCCGCTGCGATTGGCACGGATTTGGCCTTGACTGGTAGCCTGGTTACAAAATTATACTCCCAGGTTTTTCTCTCCCTCTGTGGTGGATAGTGGAGTGTTTCCCATGTGGTGTTTGAATGCTGGATATCCCCTCCCAATGTGCATGACTTTACATTTTTTTTCATTGAGTTGTAACAGCCATTTTTTGTTCCATTCCTGTAGCCTGGTAATGTCTTGTGGTAGGAAATCCGCAGTCAAGGTGTTAAAACTGGACACCAATTTAAACCCACTATCAATTTTAACTCCCAGGTCTTTCTCTGCATGCCTCTGTGGTTGGTAGTGGAGTGTTTCCCATGTGGTATCGGTATGCTGGACTTTACATTTTTCTTCATTGAGTTGTAACAGCCATTTTTTGTCCCATTCCTGTAGCTTGGTGATGTCTTCTGGTAGGAAATCCGCAGTCAAGGTGTTAAAACCGGACACCAATTAAAACCCACTATAGCTAATGCGAAGGGAGAGATAAGACAAGGAGTGAATGAGAATACTACTCCGCTTCACCTTCAGGCTAATTCGCAGCTCCTGACTGACTGACTGACTGCTGCTAAGGACGCCATGACTGAGTGCAACGCTGATTCAAGGCCTCCATTCATAGACACACTAATTGAAGCTTCTACTGCCGCCTCCTCCTCCTCCTGCTCCAGCCTACACACACCTGGCCTACCTGTGGCGGCGCTCTCGCTCAATGACTCTTCTTTAGACTCTTGAATAAAAAAGATCTGGAGTGAGACAAGACGGACAGAAAGACAGACAGATAGACAGATACACAGGCAAAAAAAGGAGAATGACAGACAGGTAGAGAAATATATAGACAGACAGACAGCATCCTGGACATAAATCTAGACACGAATATGACCCAATTGATCGAGCTGCTCCTCTTCTTCTTCTTCTTCTTCCTCTTCCTCCTCCTCCTCCTCCAGCAAGCCATCCATCGTCATTTTATTGGCCATCCACCCTCCTCGTCTTCTTCACAAGTACCTCGAACATCACTTTCCAATTCTCCCAGCATCAACATCTCCTCCCCCCCCCCCCCACCATCCCCATCCTCCCAGCCTTCTTCACTCTCTACACATCTATGCCACTTAAAGCACACTCACACCTCCCTGCCTGCCCTGCCCATTCTTACCTTGCTCTGCCCTACCCTACCCTGTCTTCCCTTGCCTATGCCTCTCCTTTTTCTTCTACCTTTTCTTCTTCTTCTTCTTCTGTCTCTTTCTCAGCTCCGTTATACCTTTCTTCATCCCTCCTTTTCTTTCCTCTTCCCTCCATCTCTTGCCTTCCCACAACCTCTTTCTCTTCTTCCCTCGCCTCCGCCTTTTGCCTCTCTCCTCCCTACGCCTGCCCCACCTTGCTCTGCCTCCCTTACTCCTCCTCCTCCTCCTCCTTCACCCCGCCGCAGAGGAAATGAAGATCTAGGCGCCACTAACACCTACACGAGAGCAAGCTTCAGGCACTTTCCGGGGGCGTTGATATTCCCGGAGGTCGTTCATCATACCCGGATACCACCACCACCACCACCACTACCCCTCCTTTTTTTTTCCCATTGTCTCCGCCCCTCCTCCAAGTTTACCTGACACACACACACACACACACACACACACACACACACACACACACACACACACACACACACACACACCTTCTCGTAAACTCGTGGACTTGAAGGGAAAAAGTTGGTTGGTCTGTCAGATATTACCGACAATTGCGGTGGCCTCGACGAGATGTGGAGGGCAGGGAGAGGAGGGGAGGGGAGGGGAGGGAAGAGAGGGAAGGAAAGATATATAGATGCTTTGTTGTTGTTGTTGGTGGTGGTGGTATTAGTGTTGCTGCTGCTGGTGTTATTGTTGGTGTTGGTGTTGTTGTTGGTGGTGGTGCTGCTGACGTTATGGAGTTGAGAGCGATGTTGTTTTTAAAAGAGATAGCACCTGACTTTGGAATTGTTGGTAGTGGTCATAGTAATAGTAGTAGTGGTGGTGGTGATGGAGAGGTAGAAAGAGATGCAAAGTGAAGGAAAAAGTGATGCAGGAGGTGGTGGGGAAAGGTGAACTGAGAGGAAGGAAGAGATGCAAGAGGTGAAGGAAAAGGTGTTGGGAGAGGAAGGAAGAGGTGTAGTGATGCTGATGGTGGTGGTTGTGTTTATGGTAGTTATAGAGGTGAGAGAGTACGGTGGTCGCGGTGGGCAGTAACTCATGGTACAGTGATCTCGTATGGCATAGTTAAGACACTCCGCGAGATTCTTAGAAGGACTGCAACATGAAGGTGAGCCCCGGGAACTTAGGTGTCACGCGTACAAATATTGGGAGAGAGAGAGAGAGAGAGAGAGTAAGGGATGACTCACAAAACTAAGTAACCATCTGTGTGATCTATATATTTTTTTTGTCAAGAAGCCTCTGGACTTAATTCAATTCTGACACTTATTATTTTTTTACATATTTTCTTTTTTTGTATGAACAAGAAGTTACGGCCTTTCTTTTATTATATTTACTTTTTCGTTTGATTTATTTTTAGTTAAGTTTAGCACTCCACCTCTCTCCATAAAATTATACCACCGTGATAAACAAAAGGGGAACAGAGGAGTATTTTAACGGTTCTGACTTACGTACATTCAAGATATATAAAGAAAAGTGACCATCAATCTTTGCATAACTTTTATTTACGTATATTCCGAAAAGAAAAGAAAATTGTATCAGTCTGTGCCGGCAAATTCGAATCTTCAATAAACTTCCCTCGGATTTCCCAGCAACACCCAAAATCTTTCTCCTCACTCAGAAGTAGATCAGGTGCGGCAGGTAATTAGAGGGTTGATGGAAGGGTAAGTCAAGAGGAGGAGGAGGAGGAGGAGGAGGAGGAGGAGGCGAGGTTTTGATGCTGCCGCCACACACCACTTAACCTACACCGATACCCTTCGTTAAAGAGTCCAGGATGAAGAACATTTTCCCCCTAAGAAGTAGGACGTAAGGGAGTGAAAAAGAAGACGCAAATACATTCCTTTCAAGACTCCTCTCAAACCAACAAGACGTCAGATATAAAAGCCGCAAAAAAAGTGAGTAGAAACTTGCAAATGTGTTAAAAGTGAATCAAGTAAACAAGCTTCATATTAAGTTTCTGTTAAAAAAAATGCAATTACTGAGACTTCCGCAGCTTGAGTATTACCACCACCACCAACAACAACACCAACACCAACAACAATAACGACAATAGCAATAATACCACCACCTTCCACACCAACAAAAACATCCCACTATCATCGCCCTCAACACCACCAACATCACCACGACACAGAGACTTGGGAATCAGAAACAAGTGAGTGTGTGGGGGGAGGGTGGGAATGGCATACGAGGTTAGGGAAGGCAATGTGAGGGTGGGAAGCGGAGGGGGGGTGGGGGGGGGTGGGGGTAGATGATGTGGGTGGGCGGGGTGGGGGGAGGGGGGGAAGAGGGGAAACAACACTAACTTCCTCCTCGTCACGCTTACATAAACAGCACACAGACACACTCACGGCGCCGGTTTCCACGACTTCTACAAATTACGAGGCGCCGCAACTTGCCAGAATTACCGTGGCTTCCCCTCTCATCAACATTAATTAATTACCAAGTTCGGCTCGTAATGTAGAGAACGAAATCGCGTCGTCCGCCTACATAACCGTTAATATATATTTTATGTATTGCGCGATGTCGTATTAATAATTCAGCGCAAACAAAATAATGCTACTCGTGACATTTTTTATTATTTTTTTTATTTCAACCTCTGCAACTGATACACATTTTTTGATCTCATGTTCCCCGCCACCGCCAACACTTAACCCACTTTTAGGACTAAGAATGTATGGTCTCGTCTGTTAACCTGATCAGCTGTAGTAGTAGTAGTAGTAGTAGTAGTAGTAGTAGTAGTAGTAGTAGTAGTAGTTGTTGTTGTTGTTGTTGTTGTTGTTGTTGTTTGCGTAATGGAAAGTACATAACACCCTCTTCGATACTCCGTTCACACTAGCCTCGACACTAAGCCCCGCCCACAAACATCTCAGCAACCAATCAGCATCCATTCACCAATCACACGCAGCAGGAAGTACCACCGATTTCTATGAAACAACTCGTATTCTTAAACTACTTTAGCTTTACTATTAAACCAGCAACAGTTACCAATATCCATCAATTACCATTCTTTCACCATCACGCTTTCAATCATAATCCAACAACAGC
>NC_066522.1:18588181-18598181 GCF_024679095.1 Eriocheir sinensis
ACTACAATCACCTAGCTACACTTTATCCATATATCTACATAACCTCGTATATCATTTTGTCTCTTGCCTTCTTTCATTCTTTATTCTCCCTTTCACTCTCCCCTTCTTTCCCTCTTCTTCTCTCACTCTCCCTTCCCTTACCAAACTCAAGCACCCTCTTCGCCCCCTTCTCTTTCTTCCACACCCCTCTCTCTCCCTCTCTCTACCTCTCCGTTCCTCCTCTCTTCTTGTTCTTATTCGACAAGTGCACTATAGTTCCTTCGTGTCATTACTCCTCTCTCCCTCCCCCCTTTCCCTTCCCCTTCACCCCCCTTTTCCTCTCCCCTCATCCCCCCCTCTCACACACACACAATACCCCTTCGAAACTCTCTCCTCTCCCCCATTACCTATGTCACGGTCGATGTAGGTTCCGTAGAAGGTTTGGTTCGTCTATGAGTTGTTGATCCTATACTTGTGGCATGGAAGAGTGTTAGGTTGGAAAGTTATGGAATTCAATAGTACTGCCCTGATCATCTCTCTTCCTCCTCCCCTTCTTCTCCTTCCCCGCTGTCCAGGTAATATAGATCTCGATTCTCTCTCTCTACGAATTAAAGATCTTGTAATTTGACAATGAAGAGTGTTAGGTCAGAAGGTTATGGATTCCGATACTACTGACGGGGTGTTTTCTTTCTCTCTCTCTCTCTCTCTCTCTCTCTCTCTCTCTCTCTCTCTCTCTCTCTCTCTCTCTCTCTCTCATAAAACAGAAGAGATCAATCAATTAACCCACTGCAGCGTAGGAGAGAGAGAGAGAGAGAGAGAGAGAGAGACGTATAAGCGACAAAGGAGAAGGCAAAAATACAGGTCTAGGAAGATGAATCTCTCTCTCTCTCTCTCTCTCTCTCTCTCTCTCTCTCTCTCTCTCTCTCTCTCTCTCTGTGATGATGATAGTTTTCCAAGCGCGCGCGTGTGTGTTTGTGTGTGTGTGTGTGTGTGTGTGTGTGTGTGTGTGTGCACGCGCGCGGGAGGCTTCATAACGCCATATTCTCCCTCTTTTTATTCTCCCTTTTTTTCTTTCCTTCGGTGCAAGCTGAGTGGCCGGGAAGGAGATAAGAGAGGACAGGGCAGGCTGGCTCTATAGGTAGGGAGAGGGGGGAGGAAGGTGAGGAGGAAGGGGGAAGGGGGAGGGGCAGGGAGGGAGGGAACGGAGTGGTTGAAAAAGAGGGAAGGAGACGGACAAGAAAATATATGGAGGTGATATTTTTAGGTCCGCAAACGAGATCACACACACACACACACACACACACACACACACACACACCAAGGAGAAGTATATCAGTTTGTTCGCTAAGTGCTTTACGAAATTATATCAAGTATGGATGAACCGGAAATCACACACACACACAAAAAAAAAAAAAAGCGACAGAAAAAGAGAGAGAGAGAGAGAGAGAGAGAGAGAGAATACGGGGCAATACTCTTTCGTTATGCATCGTAATGTGTTTCATGCAACATAACTCAGGTCCGATCAACACAAAGAAAGCTGAAGTGAATGAGGAAGTGTTGCGCCGTGGAAGCAGGAGTGTTTATATGTACAGTGAAGAAGACGCACATGAGTTTGAGAAGGAAGAATGTGTAGAAGAAAGAGAAGGAAGAGAAAAAGGGAGAGGACGCGAAGAAGAGTAGAAGAAAGAGAAGGAAGAGAAAAAGAAGAGGACGTGAAAAACAGTAGAAGGAAGAGAAGGAAGAGAAGAGAGAACGCGAAGAAGAGTAGAAAAGGAGAAGGAAGAAAATGAGAGGACGCGAAAAAGAGTAAAAGAAAGAGAATGAAGGGAAAAAGAAGAGTGCTATGTGCGAAAGGAAAGGATGACAAGGCAAGCTAAACGTAAGGAAAGGAAATAGAAAAGGCAGAGAAACGAGAGGACAAAAAGGAAAACGGAAAATGAAAGGGAGAATGAGAAACTAAGATGCAACAGGGGCCACGCGTCTAAGAAAGAAAAAAAGAGAAAAGCGATGTACGAGAGAGAGAGAGAGAGAGAGAGAGAGAAGCAAAGGAAGAGTGGGAGGAGGAGATAAGAAACAAGGACACGGACGGATGAAGGGAAGAGGAAAGAAGAGAGAGTAGGAACAGATGAAAGCTATACAATATCAAGGAAAAAAACAGACCAAGGCAATTTCGTCAAGGTAAAGAAAGGTAAGGTAAGGTAAGGTAAGGTAAGGTAAGGTAAGGCAAGGTAAATTAAAGTAAAATGAGGTAGGGTAAGGTAACGTAAGGTAAGGTGAGGTAAGGTAAGGTAAGGTACGGTAAACTAAAGTAAAGTAAGGTAGGGTAACGTAAGGTAAGGTAAGGCAAGGTAAGGTAAGGTAAGGTAAGCTAAAGTAAAGTAAGGTAGGTTAACGTAAGGTAAGGTAAGGTAAGAGGGATAGGGTAGGGTAAGGTAAGGTTAGGTAAATTATAAGGTATGGTAACGTAAGGTAAGCAAGGTAAGGCAGGGTAGGGTAAAGCAGGGTAAGCTATGGTAAGGTAAGGCATGCATGGGATTGGCAAGGTAAATGAAGGCAAGTTGAGGTAAGACAAGGTAGAGCAAGGCAAGGCAAAGCAGGGTAAGGCCAGACAAGGGTTGGTAAGGAAAGGGCTGGCAAGGGCGTGTCCTCGGAGCACCACCTCGACCCTTCCTTATATGTGGTGGTGCAGCGTGCCGCCCACCCATGCACCACCCCGGGGCACGCCAACACCACCTCCAAAACCACCACTACCACCGACGCCACCACCACCACCACCACTACCACCAACACTAACTCAACCACCACTACCACCACCACCACCACTACCACTACCACCAACACCAACTCAACCACCAAAACCACCTCAACCACCACTACCACCGACGCCACCACCACCACTACCACCAACACCAACTCAACCACCACTGCCACCACCACCACTACCACTACCACCAACACCAACTCAACCACCACTACCACCACCACCAACACCAACTCAACCACCAAAACCACCTCAACCACCACAACCACCAACGCCACCACCACCACTACCACCAATTCAACCACCAACACCACCACCGCCACCACCACCACTACCACCAACACCACCTCAACCACCACTACCACCTCAACCACCACTACCACCACCGCCTCCTCCACTATGATCAGATATTGCCACCATTACAACCTCTACCATCACTACTACCACTATGATCAGGTATTACCACTACTAAAACCACTACCACCACCACTACACTACTACTACTACGATTAAACATTACCAATATTATAACCGCGTCCTTAATCAAACACCACTACATTATCTAACATAACACATTGCCTACCACAACAATCACTAACTCGATCATTACCACCACCACCACAACCACAACCACACAACCACTCCCCTTAGCACAGTCACTTCTATACATATTTCAACCACATCAATATATTACATGATTCACGTGCAATACCAATGACATTACCACCACTATCGTCTACCACCATCACTACCACTACCACCACCACCACTTCTATATCTCGACCACCAGAAAACCACCACCTCCACAATGTCCATCACAACTACCTCCACCAATACATAAGCTTATTCCACTCAACACATTTCCACTACCAGGACAACGCACAGCTGGCTTCACCTACTGCAAAATCTATCACACACACACACACACACACACACACACACACACACACAGGCAGGCACGCAAGGAAAACAGGTGGTATTCAATAAATTCAGCAAATATTTAGCTGTTGCACATCGACGACAAACAAGATAAGAGAAAGGAAGAAAAAAGAAATAACATCAGAGCGCACAGCTGAGCAAAGAGAAGGGAAGAGAACGGATAAAATTGGAAGAGGGAAAGGAGAAAGTAAAGGATGAGGAGGAGGAGGAGGAGGAAGAATGCGAGATAGCAAGCGCAGGAGGGGGAGGAGGAGAGACGGGAAACAAAATAAAGAAAAAAAGAAAAAGAAATCATTGGACACGAAAAATAAAATGTCTCGCAACTACAAGAAAGCTAAGACAGTTGTGATTCACCGCCCCCGACACACACACACACACACACACACACACACACACACACACACACACACACACACACACACAGAGTTGAAGTGCCAATTAAAAACGCGGAGTCATTATTCTGGAGCAACGAGACCTCAGCAAATCGACCAATGGGGAGGGGGGGTGAGAGAGAGAGAGAGAGAGAGAGAGAGAGAGAGAGAGAGAGAGAGAGAGAGAGAGACGATACTATTTTTTTTAATCCTCTCTCCTGATTCTATTGCTTTTCTTACTGTTCTAATTATTTTTCTTTCGGAACTGTTGGAAAAAAAATCCGCAATTAGTGATCGATATAATACCTGTTGTTGTTGTTTTTACCTTTGTACACCTAAGAATAATTGATTAAACCAGGTAAACGAAGATAGATAGATATAGATAGACAGACAGACAGACAGACAGATAGACAGAGAGAATGACATCTTTTGAACCATTTGCCGAAGTGGAGGTAGGAGGCGACGGGTGCAGGGAAGGGAAGGGAAGGGAAGGGAAAGCGGGCAGGTGGAGGTGGAGGCCCGTGGTGGTGGTGGTGATGGTGGTGGTGGAATCAAGTTAATTTCTTCAGAGTGGAAGGGGCGAAAATATTGAAGGGGAAAAGATCTAGCCTACTATTGAGAGAGAGAGAGAGAAAGGGGTGACATGCAAAGAGGTGTAAACCATTCCCTTCAGTGTTTCACGAGTGCGAGTCTCTCTCTCTCTCTCTCTCTCTCTCTCTCAAACACTCTCAAACACTCTCAAACACACACACACACACACACACACACACACACACACACACACACACACACACACACACACACACACACATTTTTCTTCGTCCCTCCATCTCTCTCTCTCTCTCTCTTCCTCCTTCCTTTCGTCCTCCCCTCATCGTGTTTCCCCTGAGCATCATATCACTTGTCTCCTCCTCTCATTCCCCCTTCAACGCGTCCGCCTATCTCGCGGCCCATCTTCCCCTTCATCATCCCTTCATTTTCTCTTCTCCGCAGCGCTATAAGGAATGAAGGAAGGGACGTCGCTCTCCATCTCCCTTCACGCACACACACACACACACACACACACACACACACACACATCTATATAACATGCGATTCATTATTTTTTTTTTTTTTGTGCTTCATCTTTCCGAGTGTTTGCGTGAAGCCTTTGCCGGTAATTGAGAGGGAAAAACTGTTGTGTGTGGGAAGCGTTTTTTATTATATATTTATTATTTTATTTGATAGAGAAAAAAAGTGGGTATATATTTTTTTCATGCTGATGTGTGTGTGTGTGTGTGTGTGTGTGTGTGTGTGTGTGTGTGTGTGTGTGTGTGTGTGTGTGTGTGTGTCGCGACGTAATGCATGAAAACCATTACACGCGGAAAAAATAATCCGTAATATTCACAATAATTTGTCCCACGCAGATAAGAAAAAGCCTCAACAAATTTTTTTTTTTTCTTTCTCGGTCTTTCCTTCATTCCCTTCATCATTCCTTTTTTTCTTTTCCTTACCTCACTTTACCTTACCATACCTTACCTAACCTAACCTAACCTCACCTCACCTCACTTCACCTCACCTCACTTACTTCCACTTATCTTACCTTACCTAACCTAACCTAACCTCACCTCACCTCCCCTAACCTCACCTCACTTCACCTCACCTCACTTATTTCCACTTATCTTACCTTACCTAACCTAACCTAACCTCACCTCACCTCACCTCCCCTCACTTCACCTCACCTCACTTATTTCCACTTACCTTACCTAACCTAACCTAACCTAACCTCACCTCACCTCACCTCACGTACTTCCACTTATCTTACCTTACCTAACCTAACCTAGCCTTCACTCTCCTTACCTTCCTCACCTAACCTTAGGGAACCAAACTGAGCGTACCAAAACCCATCCGGCCCTCGTTCCGGCGGTGAGGCTGGAAAGCAAACTAATTGAACTCGAAGTAAACTGACCGGCGGAAGCAGAAGGCGCTATGGATTTACGATGGCGGGCTGCGGGAAAGTGTAATCTGGACATACTGATGGCGTGGGGAGGCGGGAAGGGTGTGGGAAAGGAGGAATGGGGGAAAGAGAAAGGAGGGAAGAGAAGAAGGGGATGGATGGAGCAGGAAGGAAAGGAAAGGGAGAAAGGAAAGGACGAGAATGGTAGAGAAGGGGGAGGGAGGGAAGGAGCGATGGGGAAAAGAGAGAGGAAGGTAGGAAGGAAAGGGAGTGAAATTGAAGGGAGGGGAGAGTTAGAGAGGAGGAGAAAGGGATGCATGGAGCAGAAAGGGAAGGGTGAAAGGAAAAGAGTATTAAAGGGAGAGGGAAGGAGAGGAGATAAAGGAAAGGGAAAGTGGAAGTGAAGGGAGGGGAAAGGCAGGGAGAGTGAGAAGGAATGGAGAGGAAAGGGAAGAATAGACCAGAAAGGGAGGAAAGGGAAGAAGGGAGAGGGAGGGAAAGGGAAGACGGGGAAGGATAAGTGAAAGTAAGTGAGGTGAGGTGAGTTAAGGTTAGGTTAGGGAAGGTAAGGTAAGGTAAAGTAAGGTAAAGTTGAGTTGAGGTGAGAGGAGGTAAGGTGAAGTGACGCAGAGTAAGATAAGGTAAAATATGATGAGGTGATGCAAGATAAGGTGAGGTAAGGTAAGGTAAGGTAAGATGAGGTGAGGTGAGGTGTAAGGTAAGGTAATGTAAGGCGAAGTGAGGCTAAGTAAGGTATATAAGTATTTTTTTTACAAGAGGGATATTAAATAAAAAAAAATCCGTGGAAGTAATAGCAGTAGTAGTAATTAAGTAAGTAAAAGTAAGTAATAGTGGTAAAAATATACTCTCTCTCTCTCTCTCTCTCTCTCTCTCTCTCTCTCTCTCTCTCTCTCTCTCTCTCTCTCTCTCTCTCTCTCTCTCTCTCTCTCTCTCTCTCTCTCTCTCTCTCTCTCTCTCTCTCTCTCTCTCTCTTAGTTACGGCGCCTCACGTAAAGTTAGTGAAATTGGCATATTTAATCTACAACCTTGCTCTCTCTCTCTCTCTCTCTCTCTCTCTCTCTCTCTCTCTCTCTCTCTCTCTCTCTCTCTCTCTCTCTCTCTCTCTCTCTCTCTCTCTCTCTCCCTCCTCCTCCTCCCCTCCTCCTCCTCTCTCCTCCTCCTCCTCCTCTCTCCTCCTCCTCTCTCTCTCTCTTCCTCTCTCTCTCTCTTCCTCTCTCTCTCTCTCTTCCTCTCTCTCTCTCTTCCACTCTCTCTCTCTCTCTCTCTCTCTTCCTCTCTCTCTCTCTCTCTCTCTCTTCCATCGTTCTCTTCCATCGTTCTCTCTCTCGTTCTCTCTCTCTCTCTCTTCCCTCGTTCTCTTCCCTCGTTCTCTTCCATCGTTCTCTTCCATCGTTCTTTTCCAGCGTTCTTTTCCATCGTTCTTTTCCATCGTTCTCTTCCCTCGTTCTCTCCCCTCGTTCTCTTCCCTCGTTCTCTTCCCTCGTTCTCTTCCATCGTTCTCTTCCATCGTTCTCTTCCCTCGTTCTCTTCCCTCGTTCTCTCCCCTCGTTCTCTTCCCTCGTTCTCTTCCCTCGTTCTCTTCCCTCGTTCTCTCCCCTCGTTCTCTTCCCTCGTTCTCTTCCCTCGTTCTCTTCCCTCGTTCTCTCCCCAGTTCTCTCTCCCGTTCTCTCCCCCTCCAAAGAATAATTTGCTACTTCGCTGTTTACGTTCTATTTCCACTCTTCTTCTTCTTCTTCTTCTTCTTCTTCTTCTTCTTCTTCTTCTTCTTCTTCCTTTTCCTTTTCTTCTTACTCCTCTTCCTCCTCCTCCTGCTGCCGTGTGTTCCTGGTTCGCTCCCACAATATACGATCTTCTTGCGGTGCGTCATTCCGCCGGTTTATAGGAAAAATATGCGGCCGGGAGAATAATCAGGCGAGGACGACCACGCCATCCCCTTGTATACCTGTGGGTCTCATGGCCGCGGCGGGGACAGACGCGGCCCAGCGTAAACAGGCCCGGGGAAGCAAACAGAGGCACTGGGGGGAAGAGCACATAGAGGCACTCGGTAAACAGGGCCACGAGAGCAAACAGAAGCACTCGAGAGGTAAACAGGTATACGTGGGGAGCAAACAGGAATAGGAAAGCAAACAGAGGCACTGGGGGGAAGAGCAAATAGAGGCACTCGGTAAACAGGGCCACGAGAGTAAACAGAGACACTTGAGAGGTACGGAAAACAGGTAAACAGGAATAGGAAAGCAAACAGAGGCACTGATAAGGTAGGGAACAGACACTTACGGTATAAACAAACACAGTGAAGCAAACAGGAGCACTTTAAAGGTATGGAAAACAGGGAAGTCTGGAGTAAACAGGCAAAGGAAAGCAAACAAAGGCACTAAGATATAGAGGGAAACATGAATGAGGAGTAAACAGACACAGGGTAAACAGAGGCACTTAAGAAGGTGAGGAAAACAGGCACATGAGGAGCAAACAGGCAGATGGAAGAAAACAGTAGCAACAATGGAAAGAAAATTGGAACACTGAGCGAATTAAAAGATACTGAGAAGAAAACAAAGAACCTTAAACAGCAAACAGAAGCACTTAGGAGGCGCCACAAACACTTAGGCGTAAACACATAAATTAGGCGGCAAACACTGACACTTGAGGGAAAGAGAGACAGTAAACAGAGCGATTCAGAAGCAAACAAAGACTCTGCAAAGTACGTAAAAAGAAGCACCTATAGGAATCACACGGCGTTGAGAGGGAGAGGTGAACGAAGGTAACGAGGAGGATGAAGAAGAAAAGCAGCGATGAAGAGATGAGGAAACAGATCTTAGGGGACAACAAAGGGCGTAAGGAGGGAGGAAACACAAGCGAAGGGAGGATAATTACTGCACTGAACTGGGGATGATAGCCACATAAGTAAACACAGTACACCGCGACAGGAAATTGAATGAAGTCCCTCGGGGCAAAACAAAAGAAAGGAGTGTAAGTAGACAAGGCAGAGATGTACACGAATGCATTGTGGAAGGAATAAGGACATTGGTTTGAAGGGGAGACTGATACAGCAACAAAGGGCATGTGTGGGCGTGTGTTATTAGTATGATAAGGTAGTACTAAGGGAGGGAATATCAGACAATGGAAAATAAACAAAAGAGAAGCAAAACAAAAGAGCAGAGACGGCGAGAGAGAGAATCGCATGCACGGAATAAAACGGGAGGAGGTTGGGGGAGGATGTTTCGCTTATGTAGAGAGACGATGGAGAAGAGAAAATAATAAAAACAAAGGGGAGAGGAGGAAAAGAGGAGGACAGGAGGGAGAGAGAGAGATTACACATATTAACGGGAGAAAGGGCACCAGAAAAAAAAAGAAGTAGAGGGAGATAAGAAAGTAAAGAGTAAAGAAGATGAATGTAAGGAGTTAAAAAGAAAAGACAAACTCCAGCTTTTTCTCTCTCTCCTCTCTTCTCCCCTTTAATTCGGCCACACTGCCCCTTCATCCTTACCACTCGTCACTCCTCAGCATCACCAACGTAAACACAATAGATACCACGCCAATCCAGACCAACCCAGACCCTTTCAGACCAACCCAAATAAACCCCAGACTAACCCAAACCAACCTAAGCCCACCCAGACCAACCCAGACCCTTATACACTGACCAAGACCCTCCTAGACCAACCAAGTCCAATTCAGACCAACCTAGACTAGCCCAGACCCACTCTAGACCAACCCAAACCACCTGCCTGACTCTAAACCGGACAATTAGTGATAGTAACCTGATCACACCTAATGGCAAGAGTCTGGGCGTGGTGGCGGCGGGAGGGGTCACTGGTGCACCTGGGGACCGGCTGAGCAAATGATCACCTAGAGGATTTACCGCCTCATTAGACCGTGGCAGGTGTGAAGAAGAGGAGGAAGAAGAAGAAGAAGAAGAAGAAGAAGGATAGAGAAAGAGAGAGACGGACAAACAGGCAAAGGCAGAAGAACGAAAGAACGAATGCATGGATGAATGAATAA
>NC_066522.1:18603181-18613181 GCF_024679095.1 Eriocheir sinensis
TTTTATTTCTCAACCCTTTTCGTTTCCACCACCTTTATCTGATCTCTCTCTCTCTCTCTCTCTCTCTCTCTCTCTCTCTCTCTCTCTCTCTCTCTCTCTCTCTCTCTCTCTCTCTCTCTCTCTCTCTCTCTTTTTTCTCTCTACCTCTTTCTTTTCCTACCCTCTTCAGCCTCTCTTCTTCCTCCCACTTTCTTTTCCTTCATTCCTTGCTTCCGTAAACTATTTTCGGAGGCACAACTCTTTTTTTTTTTTTCTTCCATTCTTCCTTCCGTGTTCTCTCTTTTTCCCTGTCCGTCCTCGCCCCCGTCTCTGTTTTTCTTGTAGTGTTTTTCGCGCTCTAAAACACGTCCATTGTCCCTGTGCTGTGCCGTGTGTGTGTGGGTTTTGTTTTCCATGCACTGGGTTTTCTTTGTCTGCTCTCTGCTCTCTCTGCTCTCTCTCTCTCTCTCTCTCTCTCTCTCTCTCTCTCTCTCTCTCTCTCTCTCTCTCTCTCATCACTAATTACTTCACTCCCAATGGAAATGACGAACTGCATGAGCTTCCCGTCAACACCATCATCATCACACACATCACCACACAACCACGTAAACAAACAAGCAAACATACACGCACACACACACACACACACACACACACACACACTAAATCCATAAGAACGAGTTCCGGGGGGCAGTGAGCCAATGCAAGATGCGCCACTAAAACACTCGCCTGCCGCCAGAACGGCTGGGCCCATCCAGACCCCCAGGCCCCACCTGGAACCGACCATCAGGCCCCACCAGGAAGATGCGCAACAGGCAAACGACGTAAAAAAAAAAAAACAACATTCCTAGCGTATAAATATTTTTTGTTGTTGTTCCCGACTTTTACATTTTTTTCCTTCCTTCTTGCCTTCTCTTCTGTTTTTGTTTGCTTGCTTGTTTGTTTGTTTATTCAGCTTGTCTTATAGTTACGTACGTCCTTGCTATATCCCTCCTTTATTTTACTTTCTCTCTCTCTCTATTGTTATGCGGTTTGTTTTTCTTTCCTTTCTCGTTTTGTTTTTATTATCATTATTACTAATCTATATTTACCGACTCTGCTTGTACTTGGAAACTCCCTCTCCCTAAAATGAAGAGAAAAAAAAAACATCGACTTGTTTGTAAAGTATAATGTGAACTGCTAAGTACAGGTGGTGTGGAGGGGAGGGAAGGGGAGGGGAGGTACTGTTTAAGTTAAGCAAGGTTATGAGAGGGTTAAGGAAGGTTCTGGGAGGGTTATGAAAGTTGTTAGAGGTTCTGAGAGGGTTCTGAAGGGGTTAAGGAAGGTTCTGGGAGGGTTCTGAAAGTTGTTAGAAGTTCTGAGATGGTTCTAAAGGGGTTAAGGAAGGTGCTAGGAGGGTTCTGAAAGTTGTTGGAGGTACTGAGAGGGTTCTGAAGGGGTTGGATTCTTGTACTGTTGAGGTAACGAAAGGTGGTCAGGTGAAGTGAGGAAGTAATTTAAAGTACGGATGAGATGAGGTGAGGTGATTTTCTCCCTTTCTTTTCTCCCTCTCCCTCTCTCTCTTTCTCCGCCCCCCGCCCCTCTCCCCATCTCGGTCCCCGGTGGCAGCAGCAGCGCGTTAAGAAGCACACTTTACACCTGGGAGCGGACAGCCATGGGGGAATGGTGGCGAAAGTGACCTTAGCCTTCAGGTGAGGTGCGGGGGCATTAGTGTATGTTATGATGTGATATGCGAGTATGAGAGCCCGGCCGGGAAATGTGTGTGTGGGAGGGAGGTGGGAAGGGGGGGAGTATGTATGTGTGGGGGCGGGGTTTTGGGTGGGAGTGTGCATGTGTGTGTGTGTGTGTGTGTGTGTGTGTGTGTGTGTGTGTGTGTGTGTGTTTCTAGTACGTCATTCCCTTCTATCCTTTCAGTACCTTCCCAGAACTTATAACACTTTCAGAACCCTTACAGAACCATTACTACCCTTTCAGAACACTCTCAGAACTTTCTCAGTGAGCTTATACAAACCTTATATCTTTATTTAGCGTTCAACACCGCATTTACACTTTATAATCACCTGGCAGGCTTTTTGTTTGTTTTTGTTTTTGCCCTTCAGCTGTTCCTCTGCTATAAAAATGAATAAGTAACAGTTCGCTTCTCCTCGCCTTGACAACACCCTCCCTTTCGATCCAGCCACTCTCGGTCCTTCCCCTGGCAACATGCGGCGAGCGATTTAGGGCCCAGGAGTATCCTAAAATCAGCGCGTCTTAACCCGGTGCGCTGAGATTTATTTTAGGGGGCGCTGGAATGGGCTTCAGCTGAGGACACTGCAATAAGTTAGAACGGTTAGGCTGCACATTAGGCGTTACTTAAGAGGATGGCTTACTTAAAGGGGACTTACTTAAGGGAGGATGGTCTGTAGCGAAAGGAGAATGTATAACTATCTATTTCTATTGGTTTTGTGGACTCATTTTCTACGTGCGATAGTAAGTGAAGTCTTAGCAGCGACATTATAGGAGCGTAAGCCATTGGAAAGAGGTACTGGGTGTGTATATCTACGTACAAGTGCGGAGATAAGAAAGGATTGAGCCACTTCTTGTTCTTGTTCTTCTTCTTCTTCTTCTTCTTCTTCTTCTTCTTCTTCTTCTTCTTCTTTTTCTTTTTCTTCTTCTTCTTCTTCTTCTTCTTCTTTTTCTTCTTCTTATATGCTTTCGGCTTTCACAAATATATATCCAAAGTCTGCTATAGTAAATGAAGTCTTAGTAACGACATCATAAGACGTGTTGAGTAGCCTGAGCTATTCCAAAGAGGTGCTGGGCTTCCTTTATCCACGTACAGGTGTTAAGATAAGGAAAATTAGAGGTTCTTACTCTCCGACGCTTTGAACTCCCACAACAAATATTTTCAAAGGCCACAAAGATGATTAGTCGGGTTCTAATGAGTGGGTTTTTTTTTTACCTTCATGCTGCAAAACCCTTGTCAAACGATCACCAGGTTCATAAAACTCCCAACTGAAATTCTCTACCCATAACAACAACCTCTACGAAAACCATACCAAATGTGTGTGTGTGTGTGTGTGTGTGTGTGTGTGTGTGTGTGTGTGTGTGTGTGTGTGTGTGTGTGTGTGTGTGTGTGTGTAAGCCCCGAAATGTTTGTGAATATGGAGAGGATCAGGTGGAGAGATGGAGTTAGAAGACACAAGAACAAAATCAAGGACAAAAACAAGAATTAGAAAAAGAAGAAGAAGAAGAAGAAAAAAAAGAAGAAGAAGAAGAGGAAGAAGAAGAAGAAGAAGAAGAAGAAGAAGAAGAAGAAGAAGAAAAAGAAGAAGAAGAAGAAGGAGACGACTAAGAAACGTTGCCTTCCATCCTCAGAAGAAGAAGAAGAAGAAAAAGAAGAAAAAGACGACTAAGAAACGTTGCCTTCCATCCTCAATCGCCCTCAGAGGCTCACGCACACACGATAACAACACAGCACAATACACCTCACCTCACCTCGCCCAGCTACTTACCCTTCGATCGAGCTCCTTACGCCCCAAGACACAGCCACAATTAAAGCTCACAAACTCACCCTAAAGTCCCAGTCTTACGCATGCACACGTGATGACAGTAGCTACGCCTCGCCCTCCCTCGCCCCCGCCACGCCACTTGCCCCCTTCGATCCAGCCAAGCCAGCAGCGCCTCTCCTACGTCTTCCTCCTCCTCCCTCCCTACCCCTCGGCAACACATGGTCACGTGCCGCTGCTAATAAAGTCAGGGGAACAAATACACTCTCTGGGAAACAACAAAGCAGCCCGCCAGCCAGCCAGCCCCGTCGACGTTGAGTGGGTGCCGCTGCTGAGAGGCTTCTGAAGGGTTAAGGAAGGTTATGGAGGGGTTTTGAAGGGGGTTGAAGATTATGAAAGGTGGTCTGAAGGGGTTATGTAAAGGTTAGTAGGGGTTCTGGTAAGGTTATGAAGAGGTTAGGGGTTTTGGGAGGGTTCTGAAGAGTTTAGAGTAGGGTTAGAGAGGTTTCTGGAGAGGTTGAGGTTCCAAGAAGTTTCTGAAAGGGTTACAGAAGGTTCTGGGAGGGTAATGAAAGGGTTTGAGGTTCTGGGTGGGTTCTGAAGAAGTTAACGAAATTCTGAGAGGGTTCTGTAAGGGTTATAGGTTATCAAGGGGTTCTGAAGCGATTAGGGAAGGTTCTGAAGGAGTTGAAAATTATGAAAGGGTTCTGAAAGGGCTAAAGAAGGCTCCGGGTAGGACATGAAAAGGTAAAAGGTGCTGGAAGGCTTCTGAATGGGTTATATAGAGGTTCTGGGAGGGTTCTGACAGGTGAGGTAGAGAAGGTTCAACGTGGGTTTCCAGAGCGCGACCTTCCCTGACAAAGAACAAAGTAGCGCCGTCAACAATATGTGGGTGCCGCTGAGAGGGTTCCCGCGGCCTGGCACCGGCACCACCACCACCACCACCACCACCACCCGCGGCACGTTTAATCAAGGAATATTACCACACGCAAACAAACAAGAAAGAACACCTCCGCCTTCCCTTCCGTGGTAGAGACGCCGCCGCCGCTCGGTTTGCTTTGCCTTATAACACACGACGTAACGGAGAAGCTTATCAGAGGCCGTTAAGCTTGTGTACATTGGCGATAATCCCGCTTCACACTCTCAGCTTAGGTCCGCATTCTTTAAACTTCGGCGCCTAAACACAACACACGCTTGACAAGGTTTTCGTAGGAGTCGTGAGCCTGTCCACGGGTAGATTTATGACCCTGGTGGTAGTTCGACCCTTCTGTACCATGAACTTGAAAAAACACTCATTAGAACCCGACTGATCTCGTTTTTGGCCTTTGGAAGTTGATGATGCGAGGGGCGGAAGCGTCTGACAATACCGATCTTATTGTCCGCTACGATTACAGAGCAGGAGTGGCCGCGCGTCTCATCAGGGAGTATGAAAACAGGTTCGAGTGAGAAAGAGAGACCCATCACGCACCCACACCCTCGCGCGGGGAATGAGAAACAAGCATAAAGATTAGAGATACGGGGATGGCCACTCGTCTCAAGGGAGCATATGAAAACAAACTCGCGCGTAAGAGATATTAATCATCCTAGCCGCCCTCCCTCCGACGAAGATAAGAAAAAAAAGCATGAAGATTACGAACGTGCTTAATACCCGCGTGTGTTTGCGCATGGAGTGTGTGTGTGTGTGGAGTGGTTATGTTCTTTACTCTTCAGATAACGACACAGAGAGAGCCTTTATTGAGTCCCCGTACTTAGAGGAAATGAAATGCCTTGTGTCAGTACCTAGCGACGCTCTGAAGATCCTAATATATTCACGCGTTTTTACTTTTTTAAATAACGACACAGAACGAGCCTTTATTGAGTCTCCGATCAGACTTACTTAGAGGAAATGAAATGCTTTGTGTCAGTACCTAGCGACGCTCTGAAGATCCTAATATATTCACACGTTATTCTGGGTGAGAGGTTAAAGAAAAGACTCCAGAATAGTTTGAGGATCCGAACACTGAAGGACTGAAGGAACAACATGCTCTCAATTCCAGCCTACCTCTGAATATATAAATAATGTGTCAGTATCTAGCGACGCTCTGTAGATCCTAAAATGTTCGTGATAGATTATTCGGGACTAGATGTTGAAGAAAAGACTAAACTCGCTTGAGCACATGGAAAGACTTGACTGAAGGAACAACATGCCCTCTTTTCCGAACCTCCCAATGCTCTGAACAGATAAATAATATGTCAGTACCTAGCGACGCTCTCAAGAACCTAAATCATTCATATGTAATTCGTGATGACATTGAACCAAACTCTAAAACTAGCTTGAGGTCACGAACAGACTAAGAGAACAACATGCCGTCATCTCTAAACATATCAGTGCCCTAAAATCTTAATAAATAGACAAATAAAATCATGTGTTATTCAGTACAAGGGGTTGAGCAAGAGTTTCCAGCCTTACCGGCGACCCCAACAACCAAGCAGCGAGGAAACAACGAGTCTTCATCACTTTTATTAGCGCGTGAGTCGGGGCGCCGCGGCTTCCTGAGGGGGCGTTATTAGAGGGTTGGTGAGCCCCGCGGCCGGTTTGCTGAGCCACGACGTGATTACGACCGCACGACACATCCGCCGGGAGAATTAGCGGCCGGGCTCCTTATCAGAGAAATATTACGCCGTTTTTTTCCCTAACCGGCCCTTAATCGACTTGCTTCTACTTGAAAAGGCTTTAAACTTTTACGGAACCCTGAGATGAAAGAATTAAAGAGGAGGACGAAGCAAGGGAAGCGAGTAAGAAACGAGGAAAGAAGGAAGGGAGGGGGAGAGAGGGAGGAAGGGAAGGGGAGAGGAGGAGGAAGGGAATGGGAGAGGAGGAAGAAGGGAAGGGGAGAGGAGGAGGAAGGGGAGAGGAGGAGGAGGAAGGGAAGGGGAGAGGAGGAGGAAGGAAAAGGAAGAGGCGGAGGAAGGAGAGGGAGGAAGGGAAGGGGAGAGAAGGAAGGGAAGGGGAGAGGAGGAAGAAGGGAAGGGAGAGGAGGAGGAAGGAGAGGGAGAGTTGAGAAGAGGAAAAGGAGGTGGGTTGGAAACGAGGAAAGGAGGAAGAAAATGAGCGAGGAGGAGGAAGAAGAGGGAGGGTTGAGAGGTAAAGGAGGTGGACTGGAAACAGGGAAAGGAGGAAAGGAAGGAGAGAGGAAAGGAGAGGGAGGGTGGTCAACTTTTTATATAGTAAGTGTTTAGGATTTACGCGGCAAAATCGGCTGAAAACAAGAACCAGGTGATTGTTTTCCGGCCGGTGCTCAAAGTTAAAGGCCTTAATGTTACCCTTACGTGTTTTATCTTCCCTTGGAAATTGAAGTAGTTTCGTGAAATATTGTAATTACACTTTTAGTACTTTTTCCATTTATTTTTTTTACTTTTTTACATCAGAGGACACGACTCAAGGGCAATAAAGAGTAAAGAAAAAAAAAGCCCGGTACTCGCCGCTCCTATAAAAGATAAAAGTAAAGAGTAGCCAGTATTTACTTGTTATTTTCCTTTATTATGATCTTTTCGGTGCCAGATGAACAATTAAGTTACCACGCAATGTCTCCTGGGTTCTCTCGTGTTCTTCAAAGTTACGCTCGTTCGTGAGTTATGATTTTAAATATTGTTGGTTATCTGTACGTTCTCCTAATATTCTAGACTGTTTAAAGTTTTTGTAATGTTAGTGTTTATTTGTGCTTCCCTGATGTTCTATACTGTTTAAAGTTTTACTCTTCTTTCAAAAGCCAACACGACTCCGGGAATTAAGTTCAAATGCCCCCCCCCGCCCCCTTCTCCCCCTCTCCCCCGACTACCGTTTCCACACCCCAGGCAGCCAGCGCCCCCTCCAAACCCACACTCCACCCTCCCCACCCTCCCGCCGCCAGCTGGCCTGATCTGTGGCGGGATCTATATTACAGGGCTACTACGAACACCTAATTGCATCCAGTCAGCCTTAGCCAACTCTATTACTGCTAAGACGCTGCCGCCCGCCCCGTCTTGCTGAGCGCCGGGTCACGAGCCTCCGAGCAGCAAAGAAAACCTCGTGAGTAGTGATTCTTTTTCTTATTACGGTATAAGAATACAGTCAAAGGGCAAAACACAGGCAGATAAAAAAGAGAGGATAAAAAACAAGATGCCAAAAATGAATGTCAATGTTTTACTGCAGTCTAGAAGCTAACGTTGGTATTTTATCTACATATAACGTATCTTTTAGTAAGGCAGTGCTTGGGGTATGGCGCAGTAAAGCAAACACTGATTAGCCATTATGAACACTTTCTATATTTCGTTTTCACTGTTGGTATTTTGTCTGCATATATAACATCTTTTAGTAAGGCAGTGCTTGGGATATGGCGGTAAAGCGAACACTGATTAGCCATTATGAACAATTTCTATATTTCCTTTTCACTGTTGGTTCCATGCAACGAAACTGGCATCTTTGTACCTACGATATTTTCCTTTGTCTGTAGACGGAAAATGTTAATTAAACATACGTCGGCATAAATACACGGAAGGAACTGTTCAGCCGCTGCCATAAACAACATGTAAACAGACAAACACGCGAGCACTCACGCACGAACACACGCCGGCACGCAC
This sequence comes from Eriocheir sinensis, assembly GCF_024679095.1. Classification (NCBI taxonomy): domain Eukaryota; kingdom Metazoa; phylum Arthropoda; class Malacostraca; order Decapoda; family Varunidae; genus Eriocheir; species Eriocheir sinensis. The sequence goes on from NC_066522.1 coordinate 18,611,248, forward strand.
AAATGAACACACACACGCACACACCAACGAGGGAGTCATTACGTAAAACAAAGCTTATTAAGGGAACAACAAACAGCATAAGAAAAGTGGCAGCGGTAATTGTAGTAGTAGTAGTAGTAGTAGTAGTAGTAGTAGTAGTAGTAGTAGTAGTAGCGCCACCACCACCACCACCACCACTACTACTACTATTACCACCACCACTACCACTGTTAAAGCCCTACCACCCCCACTACCACTACTACCACCACCACCACTACTACTACTTTTAAATCACCACCACCTCCATTACTATTTCCACCATCACCACTCCATCACCACCCTTGATCAACACCTACCAATATCTCTTCCACCACCACCACCTCTATCCCCTAGCAATACCTCTTCAACCACATACCACGACCACTACCACAGCCTTATCCACATCTCCACAACCCCTACCTCCACCATCCATCACCATCACCACTTCCTCCACTATTCCCACAACCACACCTGCCTTCACCACGTAACTGTATCTCCAGCACTATCTACAACGACCACCACCTTTACAATCTCTATCCCCACCGCCTACCATTGACATACCCCCCCCCCCCAACCACCACCACCACCCCTTTACCACCGCCACCCCTACCAACACCCCGCACACATTAGCACCTCCTCACACCGCGGGCTCCCCTGGATTGATAAAATAAACAAACGCATAAATAACTATCACTTTCCATTATCACGCGTAAACACTGTCTGTCAGTTTCACGCGGATTATTATTATGAATAAATTCCCTCCATTGCCACGCGTCCAAAACTAATTTCCCTCCGAACAAACCGATGTATTCATTGCCCTTTTATGCAAGACTGTTATCATGATTACTCTCTCTCTCTCTCTCTCTCTCTCTCTCTCTCTCTCTCGACCGCTACTTTCTTCAACTTAATATTCACTAAAGTAGAAATGCAAAGTCTTAAGAAGTGGCGTTTGATTTAAGGTAATTTCACTTCGGTTTAAGGTTTAAGAAGGTTAGAGTGGTCTGAATATCTATGTAAATCAATCTCTCTCTCTCTCTCTCTCTCTCTCTCTCTCTCTCTCTCTCTCTCTCTCTCTCTCTCTCTCTCTCTCTCTCTCTCTCTCTCTCTCTCTCTCGCCGGGCCTGTCCACACACCACAACTTTTACCCCCAACGAGACGAGGCGAGTCTGAAATAGTGCAAAAGTGTGTGTCCTTCCCGATCCGCCAGACTCCCAAATGTTGCAAGTTCAGAGCAGGGAGGGAGGGGGACGGGATGGGGAGGGAAGGGAAGGTAAAGTAAGGTGAGGGGAAGGGAAGGGAAGGGATGGGAGGGCGACAAGACGAAGAAGGGGAGGGAAGGAAGGGGTAACATGGGATAGAATAGGTATGAGGAATAACGGGCACAGAGAGAGAGAGAGAGAGATGAGGGGAGGGAGAAGACGACATGAGATTGCGATAAAAGGTTGTGGTACTCTAGATTTGTGTGGGGGAGAGGGGGCAGGGAAAAGGGTGGAGAGAGAAAGAGAGATATGAAGGAATATTATAAAGTCCAGAATATAACAAAAAAACGTCGAAGTCGCTGATTAAAAAAAAAAAAAAAAAAATGCCATTAGAGGGAACGTTGAATCGACCCAAACATAACATCCGTCTGGAAAAAAAAAAGGTGTGAGTGTGTATGTATGTGTGTGTGTGTGTGGGGGGGGGGGGGGGGCCAGGTTGAATTTGGGAAAGGGTTGTGGAGCTAGTTTTAAAAAGGAAAGAAAAAAAGTGGAGCGCGAGAGAAAGGGGTATGTTACAAAGTTCGCAAAGTAACAAAAAAAACGGTATAAAAAATTGCCGAGATTATGAACGAAACAATGATTGGAGGAGCGTTCAGAGACCCAAATATAAGAACGTCTAGATGGGGGCGAAAGAGTAATGTTAAGAAGAAGAGACTA
>NC_066522.1:18618181-18633181 GCF_024679095.1 Eriocheir sinensis
ACAAAAACTGTCACATTATAACGAATATACACACAAAAACATACGCTTGAGAGTTAGACATCAAATAAAAAAACACAAAGAAACACTCTCAACGCGTTTTTAAGAGCAACACAACATTAGGCACAAAATAAAAGTACCAGTAATATTACCGTGTACCCAAACCATTAGCACACTTTACAAATTAAGCAAAAAAATTCCAACCCCCTTGACAAAAAACTAAGCTTTTTTAATATTTGTCATTTGCACGAGAACAAAAAAGGGGAGCGGGGAGGAGGAAGAGGGAGGGTAGGGGAAGGGGGAGAGGGGAAGCAAGGGGCGGTGAGAGTCGGTGTGCTTCAACAGCGCGCGAGAGCAATTTATCAAACACGGAAAAGTGGACACGTCAAAAGCACGCGGAGAGGAAAAGTGAAAAAGGGAAGGAAGGCGAGTGCTGATCCGACGAGGCGACTGAGCTAACGCACGGTATTCACGAGGGGGGGAGAGAAGAAGGAAGGGAGGGAAAGAAGAGGGGGAGAGGGTTGGAGAGAGGAATGGAGAGAGGGAAGGAGGGAGGGAAAGAAGAGGGAGAGAAAAGAGGGAGGGAGAGAGGGAGAGACCAAGGCATACTACTAGTGTATCAGTAAGTTCTTGAGGTTTGTGGATGGGAGGGGTGGAGGAAGGGAGGGAAGGAGGAGGAGAGGGAGGGACTAAGGTATACTATATAGTGTCTTGTTCTTGAGAAAAGTGATGAAGATATATATAAAAAAAAGGAGGGGAAAGGATGCGGGATTGGCTGACATAATGGAGACTGAACTAAACCAAGGCACTGACGAGGGAGGGAGAGAAGAAGGGAGGGAGGAAGGGAGGGAGGGTGGGAGAGAGAGACCACGGCGAAAGTGTCTTGTTCTTGATAAAAGTGAGCAAAGGATACATAAAAGGAGGGATCAAAATGCAGCGATCCAGCGACAGAGTAGTGACAGCATATAGTGGACTTTTTCTCCCTAACCCTCTTTGTTATTTTCCTCCTTTTTTTTCTTTATTTTCCCTTGGAGTGTTTCCTTTTCAGCGAGAAAGGAAAAAAATAACAGGGTTTGTCATCACGACTTTAAGAAAGGGTTCAGCTGAAAGCCAAACCAGTCATCCGGAGAGATTGGTTTAGTGGCCTCTGAACCAAGTCAACTCACGCAGCTAACACTACACACACACTCACACACGCCTCCCCGCCTCACTACGCCCCTCGACCGACACGCTGCTGGTGGTGATAGGCAGTGTCAAGGGCCTGCCAGCCGCCCGCCCTCACACACAAAGGTAAAAGTATAGAGGAATTCCCAAAGACAGGAGGGGTGTTGTTTGTGCTGTGGGTATGGGTGTAAGGGAGAGGAGTTGGGTGTTGTTCTTGCTTTGTGTATGGTTGTAGGGGTGAGGGTCTATCGCTGTGAGTCTGTCTGTGTCTTTATCTGTGTGTGTATATGACTTCCTCTCTCAAATAAGAAATGCAATAAAGGAATGAATGGATACGGTGAGCAGCTACGTAGATGTCTTACAAATAAACTAAACAAAAATATATACATAAAAATGAGTTTGACAGACAGGAAGGAAGACAGAGAGAGGGAGGGAAATGGGAGAGAAGGAATGTAGGATGGGAGAGAGGGAGGGCGGGAGGATAAGAGGAAAGAGGGGTTGGACAGACAGGAAGGTAGGCGGAAAGAGGGAGGGAAATGGGAGAGAAGGAAAGTAGGATGGGAGAGAGAGAGGGAGGGAGGATAAGGGGAAAGAGGGGAAGAGGAAAGAGGGGTTGGACAGACAGGAAGAAAGACGGTAAGGAATGAAAAAAAAAAACATTGACCTCTTCGTGTTTTCGTTTAAGGAGCATCAAGCTGAGACCGTTTACTATCCTTTTTTTTTTTTTTTTTTTTTTTTTGCCGTTGGTCTGTCCCCTTTACCATAGAAAAAAAAGGGGTGGGGGACTCATTAGTTGTTTTTGTGTTGGTGAAAGCGGCGGCCATGATGATGTGTTCCTGTGTTGCCCAACGAGTGTTTGTGTTGTGCGCGCCGCGATGAGGTGAGGCAACACTTGACGGGCCAGCACACACACACACACACACACACACACACACACACACACGGAGATAGGTTGTTTACTGACCACGGGACATACTGCATACATAACTAAATTACACAATAAATACTTAATAATGGTCCCGCGTAATAGTCGGCACAAGAGGTGAACATCCGCGCCGTAATAATAACACAATAATCACAAAAAAGGCTTAACTTACGCAGGCTTGAAGCACAAACAAACAAATTACAATGACTACACACACACACACACACACACACACACACACACACACGGGCCGGCGGCAGGGAGGGAGGACGAATCAATGCGAAACTGCCGGCCGTACCACGCCTCCCCACGCCCTCCCTCCCTTCTCTCCCTCTCTCCCTCCTTCCCCGAGCCTCCCACGCATCAATATGTAACTACGGGTTCTGCCGCCCCGCTGGCCACCGCTGAAGACGAACGGGTGCGGGGCGGGGCGGGGACGAGGTATCGGGGTGGAGGTGAGGGTGGGGGAGGAAAGGAAGGTGCGTGAAGATATGCAAGAGAGAAGAGAGAGAGGAGAGGACCGGGTTTAAAAGTAGAACAGGTCAGAGTAAATGTGAGTATTGGGGTGAATGTATTGAGGAGAAATTGGATGGGTGGGTATATTGGGGAAGGTGAATTGGGGTGGGTATAATGAGGTGCGTGTATTGGGATCATGTATTGCGAGGGGTATATTGTGCTTTGTGTATTGTTGGGGTTGATATGTAAGAGTCAGAGTATTGGGGCAAGCGTTATGGGGTGAATAGATTGGTGGGGTGAGTGTGTATTGGGTAAATGAATTGGTGAGTATATTGGAGTGGGTGTATTGGGGTGAATGTATTGAGAGTAATGTATTGTGGGTGACGTATTGGGCTACTGTATTAGGGAGTATATTGGAGTGGATATATTGGAGTGGATGAATGTATTGGGGTGAATGTATTGAGACTAATGTATTGCGGATGATGTATTGGGCTATTGTATTAGGGAGTATATTGGAGTGTATGTGCTTGGGTGGATGGATGTATTGGGGGTGAATGTATTGAGAGTAATGTATTGTGGGTGATGTATTGAGTTAATGTATTGGGTTATTGAATTGGGTGGGGGGGAGGGGCTGCCGGTCAATACACACGCGTCCCCATTACATTATACAACATCTTCGGACGCCCAATCGATCTAATTTGCCAGATTTTAACGCAGCTCCCTTTCTCTCTTTTCCCTCCTTCCCACATATTATCCTCTCCCCATTACACACCCATACACTACCCCCTCTATCCACATCACATATACCTTCCTTTTCCACTGTCCTCCCCTTCCTTCCACCCTTCCCTACCTCCACCCCCTTCCAAACCCATTCCCCTCATACTATAGTTACCTCCAACCTTACAAGCTTTCCCCCTCTCCCTCACCCTCCTGTCCGACCTTCCACCCCTTCCTTCCACCCTTCCCTTGCATGCCCCATCCAATACCCTCCTTTCCCCTGTATCCCCTCATCCCTATAGTTACCTCAAACCACATAAACCCCTTTCCCTCGTTCTCCCTTACCCTTCCCAAACCCTACCAGAGGCTCAAATGGAATGGGACGGAGATGAGCACTGAGGTCACGCGTATTTGTAGCACTCAATACCCTTTCCCCTCCATCCCTTCCCTGGCCACCACCTTTAAACCCCTGTCCCTCCTCTCCTTTCCTCTCCTCTCCTCTCTCCTACCTTCCCCATCCTTCCTTGACCTTTCCTTCCCTCCCTCCCTTCCCTCGCTCTCTCTGTCTCTCTTTCTCTCTCCAACCCCGAGGCGACACGACGCTAAAGTTTTCTACTCCGACAAATTTAAACTTGAACTCCCAAACTTCCCTAAGAGCTGCTTATCTCGAGTCAATAATCCGCCTTATCACATTCACACTCGCCGATAGCCACCCCCCCCCACACCCACACACACACCCACACACACACACACACACACCGCCGCGCCGAGCCGAGTACCCCCCAGAGCCCCAGACACAGCAACACCGATAAGGCCTCTTCCTCCTTCTCCTACGCCGCTGCCCCGTCCCGTCCCGTCCCGTCACGCCATATCACGCTACCTGGGCTTATTTTAATGATGTCACGCACCTGAATCACGAGTTTTAATTACATATAAGAGTTCAGAGGAGATTATTTCTTTCCTGCCTGTTGCTTGTTATTACTTTTTTTCTTTTTTTCTATTTTGTTACTTTGATATGATACGCCACTCCCTCACCCAGCTAATAAATGTGACTCCCTAACCCTTTCAACGGCTCCTTCCTCCTCCTCCTCCCCCCAATATGATCCTTACACTGCCCCATGGTTCCTATTTTCCAGGTTAAGACAAAGACTAAGAGGAGCAAATAAATATATGATGACCGCAAGATGAAACTACTAAAATAAAAAGAGGATGATAATGCCAGAAATAGATTTTATATTATTCGATTTCCGAGGTGTCCTACTCCTCGTCTATTAAATGAGTCTCTTCAGCTCCGTTCCACCCTATATACCTCACCCTGCCCCCACTCCCTGTGCTAGCAGTCATCTAACACAGCTTTTAACTTTCAACAAAACAAGGAGATAGTGACAAGCAAGCAACTATCGGTACGGTATTCACATCTACAGTAAACTTTCATGAAACAATACATCACGTTAGGTTATTAAAATTGCTGTGGCTGAGCAGGGATAGTTAAGACATGTAGGTTAGGCTCGGTACACCGTTTAACTTTCTGGATGCGGTGTTTATTATTTTCTTTTTTCAGGTAAGTTTCGGCACAGGAAATGTCACTCGTTTATCTGATTCACACCCAGACGATTCCTGACAAGATAAAGACTAGCGGCCGCATTACTAAACATTTTGTCGCTTAAGTTCGCCTATTTGACAAGGCTTTCCTAGGACTTTTGGGCATTTCCAGGAGTAGTTTTTAGACCCTGGTGGTAGTCTGTCCCTTCTTCTGTACCATGAACTTAAGGAAACACACATTAGAACTCAATTGCCTCCCTCTTTGACCTTCATAAATAGTTGATGTTAGAAGCGAAAGTGTCTTTTAACACCAACCTAAGATACGGGGCCCGTCTCACCATCGCCACCACGCACCAGGTCAAGACACACAGCGTAGTACCCAGGGTCGTATTATGAGACATTTCGCTGCCCAAGAACACATATTTGACAAGGCTTTCGTAGGAGTTGTGGGCATTTCCAGGGGTAGTTTTATGACCCTGGTGGTATTCTGACGCTTCTTCTGTAGCATGAACATAAGGAAGCACATATTTAACAAGGCTTTCGTAGGAGTTGTGGGCATTTCCAGGGGTAGTTTTATGACCCTGGTGGTATTCTGACCCTTCTTCTGTAGCATGAACATAAGGAAGCACATATTTGACAAGGCTTTCGTAGGAGTTGTGGGCATTTCCAGGGGTAGTTTTATGACCCTGGTGGTATTCTGACCCTTCTTCTGTACCATGAACCTAAAGAAACACTCATTAGAACCCGATTGATCCCCTCTTTGACCTTTACAAATAGCTGATGTGATATTGCAAAGAGTCTTGTAATATCAGCTCCAGTCTCCTCCTCCTCCTTCCCATGCAAACATGTCTCGTAGATCTCGTACGATACATACGATTACTCCCTATTGTGCAGTGCTATCACGACACCTTGAGCGAGCCAGGTCCCTCAAGTATTAGCACGATAATCACCTTAACGACTCCTTTGACTAATTAGACCGAACCATGATGAGGGGATACTATAAAAAAAAACTCTTTCTGGATTTAATGTTATTTTCAGAGTAGAGGAGGCAGTTCAAGAGCATAAAAAAAAGTCCGACGGAGACAAAATTAAACGAAGTCCTATGAGTGTGCTTAAAGGAAGTAGCTCAAGGGCAAAAAATAATTAAAAAAAAGAAAACAAAAACTCCCTAGAAAAAAAAATCCCACTAGTTTTCAATCCTAAACCGCAAGCCTTCAACAATCTCAACTCCTCCCAAGTATCTACACACTAACAATATATTCCCACCCTTATACTGAATAGAATTAAATCCCTCCGTTAGTCTGTCCATGAGGAGGGGAGAAGCTATTCGAGAGTCTCATCATCGTTCAGGGCGAGTGAAAGTTGCTCCTCTGAATAAGTCCTGCGTCTCGTGGCTATACTTGGGCGTTCTACTGACTCCCATCCCCTGCACCCAACCTGTTACTACCTACTATGGCTCCTTGCTTCCTCTTCCCCCCTCGCACATACTCATACCCAGTCACTAGATAGACCAGTGTGGGTGTTTGAATCTTGATCCTCTCTCTCATGGCTCCCAATTCCCGTTACCCGGTTAGTAAATGTGGCTCCTCCTCCCTGTCAGTAGTTCCATTCCTACCCACTATGTCCCTTTACCTCCTCCAATGTGTCCTTCTTACCATGGCTCCCTTACCCTCTCCTGTATCTTCTAACCCTCTCCCATTTCCCTTTAACATTACTGACTTGCTCCTCCCATCTTTCCATGGCTCTTCTTGTCCCGTCCCATAGCCCCATACTCTCTCCCATGGCTCCGTCCTTTTCCCCTCGCATGGCACTTCATTCCGTACTATGGCTCCTTCTCTCGCTAAGTTACTATACATGTGGCTCCTTATACCCTCTCCTGCCCCCTCACCGCCTCCCATGGTTCATTTACCCGTCTTCTTGTCCTCATTCGCCTCGTCACTCCAAGTCCGGGTGTGACGTGGGTGCCTGTCTGTCTGGCTGTGTCCTGCCCCCATGACCGATAACCCGTCCCATCCGTCTCTGTCCGTCTTATCGCCCCGTCTCGCCTGCATTGGCCCTGCGCGGCGAGGCTCTCAAGGTCTTATAACTACCCCGAGCAGCCCGCGGTTGTCGACCAGGATTTATGGCGGCAACTTCGAACCGACCTCCTTCAGTGTGATTCTTTTTTTTATGGAGTTATGGAGTGACGACTATTTATAAACGTTCACTGCTCTGGTTAACGGCTCAAGGTACGACCCACCCACGACTCTGTGACTTGTGTTGATGACTGGACGGACAGGAACGACCAAGCCACGACCCCTTCAACTAACGACTTGTATTGGCGACTAGACGAACAGGAACGACCGGCCACAACCTCCTGGATCTATATATGACTTCTAATGATGATTCGACGACCAGCGGCAGAAATCAGACTTACTTTAGCCTTTTACTAGATACTACTACTACTACTACTACTACTACTACTACCACCCATCCCCCTATATACCACCTGACCTAGCGATAAATGTATCAACAGCATCATCAATCTTTAATAGACCAGCGTAGGATAAAGGCCTTCCCCAACGTCTTCCAACCTCTGTCTCAAGTTAGTGTACTCCATTCTCCTCCGGCAAACACTCAACATATCTATCAACATCAGTCTCTGTTAGGCTAGACCACCGTATGATAAAGGCCTTTCCAAGCGTCTTCAATCTCCCTGTCTTAAGTTAGTGTACTCCATCACGCTCCGGCAAAGGTTTAACTACTTCAGGCCTCAGGGAAGTACGCATGCCCGCTCGCTCCCTCCCTCCCTCCCTTCCGACACCCACGCCACGCCGCCGGCCGCCGCCACCACCGCCAGCAGCCAGCCACCCGGTGAGGTACGGCCGCGTCTGGCGTCTGAGTTACTGGCCGGCGGCTCTGTGTTACTACTGCCATAACTCCTGCACGGGATGTGGCTCCACGCACCCGGACGTCTTCCTCGCCTCCGCCGCCCACCATTCACCGAGGGCTCTTTTCAATCTCCCTCTCGGTGAAGGCTTCGGTAACAAACAATCTTCTCGTTGCAATCCTCACCCCTCACGGTCCTGAATAGATAAGAAGTACACAACCAGAAAAGGAGAGAAAAATGAGCGATATAAACAATCAATCCTCGTCCACAAGGTCTTGAAGAGATAGAAAGTACGCAAAGAAGGAAGGACAGAAGAAAAACGATGGGTGTCAACAATCTCTCGTTGCACTCGTCGCCCCACACGGTCCTGAATAGATAAGATGTTACGCAAAGAGAAGAGAAAAATGATGAGAATAAACCATTTTCCTCTTGCAATCCTCGTCCACAAGGTCCTGAATAGTTAAAAAGTACCCAGAGAGGAAAGGAGAGAAGAAAACGATGGGTGCAAACAATCTGCTCTTTGCAATACTTCTACACAATTCTTAAAACTGAGACTGAGACAAAATGAAACTAAGATGAACTGAAACTGAGACAAAATGAAACTAAGATCAACAGGTTAATTAAGAGCTGAGGAAGCGTGTAAATAATCTTCTTGCAGTACGAGTCCCACACGATCCTTACTAGTTGAGAAGTACGCAAAGAAAGTTACAGAGGAAAATCATTAGTATACCACTGAAAGAGATATCAAGCGAGTATCGTGGACTTGGAAGCAGAAACCCTTGGAGAAATTCTAAAGATAAAAAATAAGAAGTGGACTTGAGAAGGTCATATCATGCTTAGAACTGATGGCAGACGGACAACTCGAGTACATAGCAATAGTGGCAATCTAAAATTTGTAGTAAAAGTCAGAGGAAAAAAGAGAGTCAGGGAGGGATATTTAAAGGCTTAGATCTGATGAGAGACGGACAACTCGAGTAGCAATAGTAGTAACAACCCAAAATTAGTAGTAGAAGCCAGGGGTGAGGGAGAACCAGGGAGGGATATTTAATTAGAACCTCAGTCAATGAAGGGTATGGAGTAAACGTGTAGCGCCATACAAACGAACATCAGGCAGTTTGGTGAAGGAGATTGGGAAAGGACTTTATCTGTAATGCACTAATGACGGTGATGACGATGATGATGATAATGATAATGATGATGAACCTAAAAGCGACCGGGTTTTTTTTTTTACAACAAAGGATACAGCTCAAGGGCACACAAAAAAGAAAACAATAATAAAAAAAGCCCGCTACTCGCTGCTCCTAGAAAGAATCCAAGGAGGTGGCCGAAAGAGTGGTCAATTTCGGCAGAAGAGGTGTCCTGATATGATTGTTTACTAACCGACACTTCAACTAAACCACCCGCCTCCTTGCCCTCTTACCACAGCAACCACATAACACATCAATAGTACGTTTTCTGAATCTTTACCGGCAGCTGCTTCGGGGAGTCTTACATCTCGAGGCATCCTTCATTACGGCCCCTGACAGCTCTTGCGGATTAAGGTACCAATAACGAAGGAAGCGGAGGATGTGGTGTCCTGATGTACTGTGTTAAGTTAAGCCCTCCGAGTAATGAAGTAACCAATGCAAGAATGATGTGAAGGGGAGGACTGGAATACAGCAACTTACTTTATTTTACTTTTCCCTGACATACGTATAGAAACTTAAGTATTTTCACCTCTCTCCCTCTCCCTCTCTCTCTCTCTCTCTCTCTCTCTCTCTCTCTCTCTCTCTCTCTCTCTCTCTCTTGCCCACGAATCCTGAAAGTTGATCTCTCAATCCGCCCATCAAGATGTGAGGAAGAAAACGAGGAGGGAAATGCATCTTCAAACGACAGTACAGGAATGCCAAAGAGGAGGAGGAGGAGGAAGAGGAGGAGGAGAAGGAAGATGCGAGGCGGGACTAAAGTGTTGGTAAAAGTGTGGCGCGAGTCTGGCTGATGCGGGAACCGTGTTGCTGGGATGGGCTGGCGGGAGCACTGGTGTGTGTCTGAGGAGCTGAAGAAACGGGGGGGGGGGGGGGGGTTAGTGGTGAGATTGAGATACATACCGACAGACAGACAGACATATATAGACAGACAGACAGACACACGGAAAGATCTCTCTCCGTCCCTCCCTGGAAGAGTGGCGAGGACAGGTGTGAGACGGTTACCTGTCCTGAAGGAGATTCGAACCCACGCGTTAGGCTGGGCAGGTAGACTGACAGGGAGCAGCGCCATCCACTTCGCCTACACCCAGACGGAGAGGCAGACGAAGGAGAGAGACAACACACACAAAAAAAGGAGAGCGAAAAGTGGAAAATCGAAGCAAAGTGAGAACGAACCAGATGAAAAAAATAGTGCAGAGAAAAAAAATCGTGCGACAAAACCGAACAAAAATAGAAGGAATAAAATAGTGCGGAAGAAGACGAAAGGGTAAAAAAAAAAAATAATGAAGAAAATACACAAATCACAACTGTCGAAATGAGAGAGAAAAAAAGGAGCGACGGAGCATGAAGCGAAGGACTAACAAATAAAAAATCCTGACGGCGTGTTTTGGAGGGACGTATACGAAGGCGCCGGGGCCTGAGGGAGGAAAGAAGACACGAGGAAGGAAGGAGGAAAGGAGGAAATGAGATAATTATCGGAGGAGTCTACGGCCCCGGGGCTCTGAAAGGGTGCCTAGGGGATGATGGCAGGGGGTCGGGGGCAGGGGGGCGGGGGGCAACACTATGCTAACTACCCCCCTTAACACCCCCGCCCACGAGCCGCCGCCGCCTCCTTCATCCAGCTTATGGCATTTAATAGCCTCGTTACTTCCAGAACTAAATCCAAAATGCCAGCTAATTATACTCAGGTCAAGTGGCAAATGAGAGCCAATTACCCGCGCGGGGGTCTGGTTCCCGGGTCAAGGGCCGCGCCGGGAAGGTTATGGACCGGGTAGCCTTGAGGGTGCGACTGTCGATCCTGCTGGAAAATGATATGGACCTGGAAAGCTTGGAGGGGGAGGAGGAGGGAGGGAATAACTACCGCTCTGACTGCTTGAGGCTCGCCCTGCTCACACGTCAAGCCAAGCCAAGCAGAGGTCTTGTTTACCAGGGACTACTGAGCTGCTGACTGGCTGGCGGAGGCGGTGACATGACCGTGGAGGCGCTGACTGGGACAACCTACAACTGGCGTAACAGCCCAAGATGTACACTCAAACCAGACTACGCCCAGGGATACCATGACCCAGACTGTTGTGCACCATGGGTATAGGGCCTAGGCCATTTTACCACCGATAAAGTCTGGGCTGGACCAAATTATGCCTCTCCTGGCCACATTCAATCCCACACAAAAATGATAATATTTTAAGTGCATTGCTATTTGCTATTTTTGCAAGTTTTGAATGATGTATAAGTCACTCGTTACAACACTGTAAGTATCAGACATTATCTCATACCCATACAACTGAATTATATTTTCAATGTTTATATCGTACATTAATTAAAGACTTGAAACTACTACATTAAAATGATCATGGATATTTTTCCACGGAGAGAATGTTCTGTCATAACCAGACGAGTGTAAAATTTGTCGTTTCACAAACACATTGGACACCCGGGCGGCGGTGCGCGTGGCACAGCGGTACCCTAAGGAATAGCCTGCTGGAGGTTAGTCAAGGAGGTTCTGCGAGGCGCCGGTTACAACATTCGATGGAGATCTTGACCTAGAGTTAGTAGTTCAAGGATATCAACAAATGCAGCATACTGATTTTTCTAACATTTGCCTTTTTCCCGCCCTCACTTTACTCCGGTCATTTTTCCAGGCCTGTACCTTCGGCGCACATAATGTATCCTGATCCGGAATTCCATCCATTATAGGATACTGACGTGCATGGGAACAACCTACTAGAGGAGGAAATAAACTCGGCTTACGAGCACTAATACGAATGTTGCAATGATTATTTTCCTCCTTTACAGCCTCCAGTCGCCGGGGCCGCCAGTCCCCGCCGCCTTCCCTCGTCCGGGCAGCCTCGCCGTAAGTACCTCCGACGCCTCGCTCCTAATAACACTAATGCACGGGCTGCCGACGTAACGTAACGCCGCTGCCCACCACTGCCTCGTTTCTCAGCACGGTTTGAGTGGGTCCGGCCATGTCTTGCTGTCTCCCTTCTTTCTCCATTTTCTCCTTCACCTCGCCTAGTCTCCCTTCGCCTCTGGTCTCAGTAAGTTTCTGTACCGATGTTGTATTTACCTACCTGTATCTATCGTTCCCCGTTCACCACCTGAGATACTGTACTTCAGCGGCCCCAAGTTCAACCCCTCTTGCCCCTCGTCTACCTCCCTATTTCAGTACGTTTATCTGGCGAGCGTGTGTACTAATGTTGCTTACCAATCTATCGTTCCCCGCTAACTTCCCGAGATAATGTGGTTTAGCGGCCCCCATGTTCGACTCTTCCTGCCCCTCGCCTCCCTCCCTGCTTCAGTACGTTTATCTGGCAAATGAGTGTACTAATGTTTTCCTGTTTGTCTAGTTATTAATCCCTGCTAGGTACTTTTTAGCCCCCACTCAGCCCCATCCCAGTCCCTTCTCTCCCCCTCTCTCTTGTAGCAGTAGGTTTGTGTAGCGTTTGTGTGCGTGTATGTATGTGTCTGTGTGTGCATGTGTGCCGATACTCTCCTGCCATTCTCTTTTTCGTTCCTCACTGCTGCTATATACCTTTAGCCCCCCATCCCCACCCCGCACCCCCATCTTCGCCCCCTTCTGTAACTCCCTTCGCCTCTTGTTTCACTAAGTTTGCCTGGCACCAGTGTATGTGTGTGAGTGTGTGCGTTTGTGTGTACCGGTGTTTTCCTGTTCGTCGTTCTCCTCTAGTAGACCTTCCTGAGACACACACACACACACACACACACACACACACACACACACACACAGATAATCACAAAGACAGAGATACACACATACACACAGCACAAAGACAGACAAACAAACAGACAGACTATCGCCCAACACAGCTGCGATAACAAAGGCAGACGTGAGCCTCGGTTCAGGAATCTCGCCTCATTTTTGTGTTCGCGCCGGAGTGTTGCCGCGGAGTGACATTAACTATTTATGGAGCATCGACCGGCGTGAATAACTTAGATCCGCCATGGGAACGGTATTTTATTTTTCACCAGGCCCGCCCGCTCTCTCTCTCTCTTCCGTTTTCCTCTTCTTTCTTCTCCTTTTTTCTTTTCCTCTTTTTACTAGGTTAGGTTTTCTCTCTCCTCATCTATTTCGATCTATCTATTTATCCATCAGTCTACTTGTCAATCAATCTATCTATCTATCTATCTGTCTATTTATCTGTATCTATCTATCCATTTATCTATCTCAAACAAATTGCCCTTTAAGTGGGGAGTCCCAAACAACAACACAACAACAACAACAACAACAACAACAACAATAAGATTAGATTCCCACTAGGCCAGCAACCCCCCCGTGAAAAGGATCGGATCGCTTGTTGTTGATTGCCGGCATTTTTGACTGGCCCTCAACTCACGCCAAAAAGAGAGAGAGAGAGAGAGAGAGAGAGAGAGAGAGAGAGAGAGAGAGAGAGAGAGAGAGAGAGAGAGAGAGAGAGAGAGAGAGAGACTTTCCCTCTTGACTCGGGCCCAGCCAAGCCCAACCCAGCCCAAAGAGGCCCAGCAGTGAAAGGCCAAACGCAGGAGAGGCAGCTGAAGTGATGCCAAGAATTTCCCAAGAACCTTCCCACAGATGTGTTTTTTTTGTGCTCTTTTCCAATTGTAAAGTTCAGATGCCTCGTTTCCCGCCTGTATTTTTTATTCTTCTTCAGTGTTATGCGTGTGTTTCCTGAACTAAGAGACTTTTTTTTCTTTTATGTTCGCTTGAGAAAGATACGTGGAGTCAAGTTCTTGCTCTCTTGAACTTGAGGTAGGCTGAATAGTCCGTACCGAGCTTATTTAAAACTTAATAACAATGAATAAAAATCTACGGTCAAGGAAGGCTGGATTGGGTTGGGTTGGGTTGGGTTAGGTTAGGTTCGGTTGGGTTTGGTTAGGTTAGGTTTAAGTTGGATAAATAAGCTGGCTTGGGTTAAGTTGGGTTGGGTTGAAACAGATTCAATTTTGTTCAGCTACAGTTGGTTTAATTTCGACCGGTGCTTTTTTTTTGGGGGGGGGGGGAGTGGGGAGAGGCATAGTTAAATTTGGCTGGTTAGACTGAAGCTGGGGTGTGTTGGACAGTTGACATCACACGTTGAAAAAAAAAAGCAATAAATCCACAAATAAACACCCGAAACTAGAACAAAATAAAAAAAAAGAGCTATTTGAGGTCAATTAATTGGATCACAAACAGGTGTGGCCCAAAGTAATTAATGAAAATGTCACTGTAGAAAGGGAGGGAACGGGGGGGGGGGGGGGGCCGGGATGTTCGGGGGGGGGGCGGGGGGGGATGAGGGACATTGATGTGCTGATGTGGTTCTGCTGATGTGGCTGTGATCATGTGATGCAGATTTGTTATGGCTAAGATGTGGCTGTGATGTTCCTCTCGTGTACGTTTGGTGTGGCTTGTGATGTGGCTGTGATCATGTGATGCAGATTTGTTATGGCTAAGATGTGGCTGTGATGTTCCTCTCGTGTACGTTTGGTGTGGCTTGTGATGTGGCTGTGATGCAGTTTTGCAATGACTAAAATGTGGCTGTCATGTTACTCTGGAATACCTTCTGTCTCTAGTCTGGCTTTGGTGTGGCTTGTGAAGTAGCTATACGACTCTTCTGTGGCTGTAGTGTGACTGTCATGTGCTGATGTGACCCTGGTGTGACTAAGGAAAGTGTGGCTCATTTGTAACTCTGAGGGGGAGTTGTTACTGATTAGATGTGACCATAGTGATGTGGCTCTGTCTTGTCTAAGGTTTGAGTACCCTTTAAATGAGATATGGTCAGGTATGTGGTGTGACGTGACTAATGACGTGGGTGTCCTGGATTAGCAGTGGTTCCTGTATAGTGATGTGGTGTGAGATGTGTGTCTTGTGTTGTATGTTGGGTTATTGTTGTTGTTTTCTATGTTCCTGTTTATGTGTCTAATGTGTGACTGGTGAATGTGAATTTTTTATTTGTTTTTTTTTTTTTTTATTTTTAAGGACAGCACAAGGGCACAAAAAAAAGGAAACAACAATAAAAAAAAAGCCCGCTACTCGCTGTTTTATCATATTTTATTATGTTTTATTATACCAAAAATTATATCATGCTTGACTATAGCGTCCAACACATCCTTACTTCTTTCCTCTTCCTTGTTCCTCTTCCCTTAACTCTTCCAACACATCCCTCTTCCTC
>NC_066522.1:18635681-18708181 GCF_024679095.1 Eriocheir sinensis
GGAAAAGAGAGCAGGAAAAGAGATGAGGAAAAAAATCTACTGGGAAAGGAAGAGGAGGAGGAAGAACAGAAGGGAGAAAGGAATGGGACAAAAAACACCTACAATATCACAGTATAAACCATCGGTGGGTAGTCACAGGGAGATGGAAGGGAGAGAGGACAGGAGGAAGAGACAGCGGGAAGGAAGGCCAGTGAAAAACTCTACTAGGAAATGAAGGGGAGAAGGGAGAATAGAAGGAAGGGAGGGTAAAAAGCACCCATTAAATAAAAAAGGCACTGGTAAGTATTCACAGCATAGATGAAAGTGTGAAAATAAGAAAGGGAGAGCGGGAAAAAATCTACAAGGAAAGGAAGGGAAAAAGGAAGAACAGAGGGGCTTAAGGGATAAGGAAAAACACCTACACTATCAGAACGTATAAACCACTGGTGGGTGATCAATGAGAGAAGGGAGGAAGGGAAAGGAGGAAGGGAGAGTGGAGAGGACGGCAGGGGAGGAGGGGGCCAAAAAAATACCAACACGCTACTACATCACATGCTATAGCCTATTAGGGACATGGGTACAGAATTCACAAGGCCCCCTCCACGCACAGCTACCCCCCCCCCCCCCCAACACACACACACACACACACACATACACACACACACACCAGCACCAGTCAGACAGCAATCCACCACCATCACCAATCCCTTCTTCTTCCCTCCTTCCCCTCCACCACCACTATGACCATCCCTCCTTCCCCTTCCCTCCTTCCCCTCCACCACCAACATTGCCATCCCCTCCTTCCCCTTCCCTCCTTTCCTTCCCCTCCACCACCACCATCACCATCCCCTCCTTTCCCTCCACCACCACCATCACCAATCCCTTCTTCCCCTTCCCTCCTTCCCCTCCACCACCACCCCCTTCTTCCCATTCCCATCTTCCCCTCCAGCATCATCCCCTCCTCCCCCATCCTCTTCCTCCCCTCCCTCACGCACACACACACACACACACACACACACAAACACTTACAGACAGACAGGAAGGACCGTATACAGGGAGGCTCCACTTTCTCGCATACACTAACCTGAGGGAAAGAGAGAAAAAAAAAACATTATTAATACAGTACAACAGACAGACTCAATAGAATAGTTATGTGATATTGAAAGCCTAAAACATTTGTGGAATAATCGTGTACAGGCGATTTTGTTGGGCTGCTTACACGGGAAATTTATATATAGAGTTTTTTTGTGTGTGCGTGTGTGTTTAGGAAAGGATTAGATATATAAAATTTGGCGAGGTAAAATTAGCTATATTATTTTATTCGTGCAAACTCTCTCTCTCTCTCTCTCTCTCTCTCTCTCTCTCTCATGACCCCCACTCCCCCACACACACACCATCATACATCACTAGTAGCAGAGAGGGGAAGGGAAGGGAAGGGAAGGGAAGGGAAGGGGAAGAGAAAGAGAGGGAAGGAAAGGGGGAGGAAAGGGGAGGGAAGAGAAAGGAAGGAAGGGAAGGAAGAAAGAGAGGGAAGGGGAAGGGAAGGGAAGGAAAGAGGAAGAAAGGGAAAGGGAAAGGGATGGGAAAGGAGGAGAGGGGACAGCAGGAGACGGAAGGGGAGGTGAGGGGAGGGAAGGTAGAGGGACGGAGGGGAGAGGGGGGGGGGGGGTGGCAGGACACAAAACCCTCACCTTGATTATATTTGCTTGTATGATTCGCATCTACGTCCGCCCGAAGGAGAGCCACGACTATTCTGCCGCGAGAAATATGGCTCTCAGGAGGGGGAGGGAGGGAGGGGGGAGGGGACAGAGGTAATACTTTATCCCCCCCCCTACACCTTACCCTCCTTACCTTTAGTGTGTGTGTGTGTGTGTGTGTGTGTGTGTGTGTGTGTAAGGAGAAGGAAAGGAATGAAGAGGAGTAGAGCGGAACAAACAGAGATACAAACAGACACAGACAGAAACCAAAACACACAAACACACTAACCCCAATCCAAGACACAACACCAACAAACACCACCACCACCCCACTCCCCATCCCCCCAACCCCCCGTCCCTCCCCCTCCAGAGATCCTGTCGCCACAACACTGTCTGGCCGCCTGGGTGTGTGGCTCCCCGTCTGCCTTTACTGCCAATATGAAGCCTCGCAACACTGGCTCATACGGACCCGTTATTCCCCCTCGCCCGGGCCTGTATACCACACCGCCGCCGCCATGCACTAAAACGAGCTGGGCTTTTTTTGTTTTCCTCTGTAGCAGCGTGTGGACGGTTGAGGAGGTGGTGGGGATGGGGTTTGGGGGTGGTGGTGGTGGAGGAGATGAAGCAGGAAGTGGAGGAAGGGATATAAAGGGAAGGTAAAAGAGGATAAGCAGCAGAAGGAAGAGGAAAGGCAGAGAGGATGTGGTGGACAGATAAGAGAGGAGAGGAAGAGGAGGAGGAGGTGGAGGAGGAGGAGATAAAGCAGGAAGTTGAGGAAGGAATATAAAAGGAAGGTAAAGAAGAGGACACGCAGATACTGGAAGAGGATAGGCAGAGAGGATGTGGTGGACAGATAAGAGAGGAGAGGAAGAGGAGGAGGAGGAGGTGGTGGGAGCGATGAAGCAGGAAGTGGAGCAAAGAATAGAAAAGAAAAAGGTAAAGAGGAGAGCAGATGCAGGAAGAGGAAAGGCAGAGGATGCGGTGGAGAGATAGGAAAAAGAGGAAAAAAAGAAGGAGGAGGAGGAGGAGGAGGTGGAGGGAGCGATGAAGCAGGAAGTGGAGCAAAGAATAGAAAAGAAAGATAAAGAGGAGAGCAGATGCAGGAAGAGGAAAGGCAGAGGATGCGGTGGAGAGATTGGAAAGAGAAGAAGAAAAGGATGATGATGATGAGGAGTTGGAGGAGATGCAACTTTCCGTGCGTTCGTTTGCCCCGAAATATGTTGTGCTGTGTAGGAGTTGCCGAAGCTTGCATGTAAGGTTACGAAGTGATTACGGAATGACACACACACACACACACACACACACACACACACACACACACACACACACACACACACACACACTCCCCTCCCCCTTTCAGTTTCTCCCCAGCACACACTAAGAGAGACATACACTTCATTCTCTCCCTCCCTCCCTCCCTCCTTCCCCAAGTACCCTTATCTACGTCTAACAAGAAGCAAATGATGTATGAGAGCTTGGCTGACTGGTCCTTCCCTCCATAAATCCTGAACCCACATGAGCTAGCCACCACCACCACCACCACCATCATCACCACCACCACTACCAATCCTTTCCTGCCCTGACCCCTGCACACACACAGCTGCTGACCTCCCTCTCTCTCCTCCTCTCCCTTCCTCCTCCCCGCCTCGCCTCGCCCACCCCCAATCACTGTCCAGTCCCCCTCTGCCATATTAAGCTGTCGGACTATAAATGAAGCTGATTGCAGGGGGGATATCTTAAGCCAAACTAAATGAAGATATATATATTCTTTTCTTATTGCATTCTACATCTCCTCCCACTATTGACCTCTCTGTTGGCCACTCATCTATACTTTCTCTTGTAGGAGCAGTGATTAGCAGGCTTTTTTCCCCATTTATTTTTGCCCTTGAGATGCTTCCTTTACTGTAAAAAACAAACAAAAAAAAACACCTCACTATTTCCAAGCAAGAACAGTATGCACCGAAGAGATATACATACAGTCAGTGGTAAGGGGGAGGGGCTTGCTACCCAATCTAAACTGAACAGAATATAGAGTTATGGGCGGACGTGCGTGTCTTTAGAGTGGCGTGGGATATCTCCTACCTACGGCCCTATAGACTCAGTAGCGTGGTGCAGTGTGGCGTGCCATAGGAGTAAAAGGGAGTGTCTATAGCTATAGTTTTCCCTACTGCTACACTTCCTTTTCCCTCTATAGTCTATAACCTTGATAAAATAAAGCCTTGCGTGTAGAAGAGTGAGTTGGGTACTGTGTGAGGCGTGGCGTGGAGGGAGTGTGTCTATACCGAAAGACGTCCCAATTACTACACTTCCTTTTCCCTCTATAGTCTATAACCTTGATAAAATAAAGCCTTGCGTGTAGAAGAGTGAGTTGGGTACTGTGTGAGGCGTGGCGTGGAGGGAGTGTGTCTATACCGAAAGATGTCTCTATTACTACACTTACTTTTTCTCTCTAAAGTACATAACCTTGATAAAATGAAGCCTTGCGTGTAGAAGAGTGGAGTTGGGTACTGTGCGGGGCGTAGCGTGGCACGAGGGAAGAAGAGAGTACATACACCCACAGATTTCTCCACCAATCTACTTCCTTTCCTCTATATAATAACCTTGATAATCTACAGCCTTGCATGTTGAAGAGTGGAGTTGGATACTGTACGAGGCGAGGCGTGCCGTGGCGTGAGGGAAGAAGAGAGTACTTAAGAGCCACAGATTTCATTATATACCAATCTACTTCCTTCCCTCTAAATAATAACCTTGATAAACTAAAGACATGCGTGTAGAAAAGAGTTGTGTGGCAAGGCATGGGGGAAGAAGGATGTGTGATTATATAGAAAGATTTCCCTACTAATTCACCTCCTTTTCTCTATATAACTTTGATAAACTAAAGATTTGCGTGTAGGAAAGAGTTGTGTGGGATACCGTGCGAGGCGTGGCAAGGCATGGGGGAATGAGGGAGTGTGATTACAACGAAAATTTCCTTACTAATTCACCTCCTTTTCTCTCTATAACTTTGATAAACTAAGGGCTTGCGTGCAGAAAAGAGTCGTGTGGGATACCGTGCGAGGCGTGGCAAGGCATGGGGGAAGAAGGGTGTGTGATTATATAGAAAGATTTCCCTACTAATTCACCTCCTTTTCTCTCTATAACTTTGATAAACTAAGGGCTAGCGTGCAGAGGAGTGGCGTGGGATACTCTACAAGGCGTGTCAGGCATTGGTATCGTGGCACTGAAGTCGATATTCCCAGACGCTTCCGCCTCTCACCTCATCACCAAAAGACGAAAAGGAGATCAATCGCGTTCTAATGTTTCTTTTTTATACTGATGGTAGAAAAGAATGATCACACTACCAGAAGGGTCACACAACTACCCCTGCAAATGCCTCAAACTCCTTCGAAAGCCTTGTCTAGTGTGTGTGCTTGGGTGCCGAAATGTTTAGAGTTTAAGGATATACAGAACCATAACCTATATATTACTAGTCCAAGGCATGCGTGCGGTGAGGTCAGGCGGGGGTCGGATGCTGCGTGAGGGAGGAGTGAGGTGCGTGACGCGGCGTGGGAGGGGGCTGTTTACTTAGGGGAGGCTGGGGTGCTTGAGAGTAATGGAATGAGGCGACGGTGAATGGGTGCGGGTCCTGAGCGGGCGGATCAGGGGGATAAGGCGAGACGAGCCGGGCGAGGCGTTGAAGGGCTTACCGACGCTCTGGTGCGGCGGGAGTCAGTGCCAGCGTTGCCAAAATTATCGTACTCATCGCATTGCAGTTTCGTAGTTTCTGACCAATAACGAATGCACAAACAAACAAACATTTATCAACAAATAGGAGTTTTAGCGCTAAGTTCAATTTTCTATCGTTATTTGTGTAGGTACGAGAATTTGAGGCTTAAAAGTAATGAAGACGATGTGGTGAATACGATATCTGGCAACGCTGATCAGTGCCGCGCCAGGGATCAGCGGGGGCGTGCAGGTAAGGCGCCGGGGAAACCATTAGCTCGTCAGAACCGATAACAAACTTGCACCATACCACTATACCACAATACACGACTGCTGATTTTCTTTCCACCACCGCCCTCCCTAAAACTCTACTTTCCTGTATAATCCATTTCGTTTTTTTCTTCTGTTTTGCCCTGAATTAACGATATAACTTTACACTACTGCTGGTTCCTTTTCACCACCGCCCTCCCTAAAACTCTACTTTCCTGTATAATCCATTTAGGTTTTTTCTTCTGTTTTGTAATCCATTTCGGTTTTTTTCTGTTTTGCCCTGTTTTTCTTCTGTTTTGCCCTGAATTAACGATATAACTTTACACTACTGCTGGTTCCTTTTCACCACTACTCTCCCTTAACTCTACTTTCCTGAACAATCCACTTCTCGTTTCACCTTTACCCTTAAATAACAAAATGAAAAAGATTGTATATACACTACTTCTGGTTCTTTTCCCCTTTTCCCTTTCCCAGAACTCTACTTTTCTGTATAATCCACTTTTTCTTTCTACTTTACCCATGCTCAAAAAAATGGAATACAGAAAGAACCATCAACAACGCGTACTGCTGGTTTCCTTTTTCCTTCCCCACACACAAAAAAAAATCTGAATAATCCACAGTCTTTCTACTTTACCCTTAATTACCAAAACTAGATAAAAATAAGTTTAAAGCGGGACGGAGGATACACAGCTTTTATTTCGTTTCGTTCAAAGTTTACAGTCTGCGAAAATCCAATACTTAAGAGAAGCAAATCAAGTGAGTGCAGCGCATGATCAGAGCAAAGGATGGAGTGGTGATGCTGCCGAGTTAACAGAAGTGAATGTCGAGCGGTGATGGAGGAAGTTATATAATGATTCTTCGTACTGCAAGCCCTGTGTCCATCCATACCTGAGGGGCAGCACCGTGATGGATAAGACATTAGGGCCGGTATTATAAGAAACTGTTGCTTCTCACATCAGCTATTTCTAAAGGTCAAAGAGGAGGTCAATCGGGTTCTAATGAGTGTTATTTTAGGTTCATGGTTCAGAGGAAGGGTCACACTACCATCAGGGTCTTAATTTTACTCCTGGAAATGCCCCAAACTCCAATGAAAGCCTTGTCAAATATGTGTACTTGGGCGACGAAATGTTTTAAAATACGACCCCTAGATTTCTTTAGTCAGTGGGTCTAAAATTTACGGTCTAGTATTATGATACCTTAGTGAAGAGGAAGGAAGGCAGTGCAATCTCCAGGAAAGGGAGAGAATGTGAGATAAAAAAGAAAGAGAAAAGAGAAAGAGAAAGGGGGGTGAGGGGCCTGGTTGAATGCATGTGTGTGTGTGTGTGTGTGTGTGTGTGTGTGTGTGTGTGCGCGCTCCAAGCAGTCACCCTTCCGTCCCTTTAGCTCGCCCCCTTCCCCGCCCGTCACGCACACCCTCGCCGCGACGCAGGACTGAGCTTGTTAACTCCAGTAAATTACGCATCGCCCCGGCAATGGCCCGCCACAAGGGAGACACCTCGTTAATGGTTGCGGCGGCGGCGGCGACACTACCTTCTCACCGTTGGCGGGAAGGTGGAAGGAATGCCATCTTCACATCAATTCATGGCAGCGGACAGACTAGACGGGACACAACCTACACGATAAAAAAAATATAAAAATTGTCTGACGGTTAAAAATTCATTGCTAGGTTGCTGCCCGGTGGAATGGCTATGCAAAGAATCTTGTTTGTTAATCTAAGGGTTTGTTTGTTTGTTTAGGGGTGCACATCAAGGTAATTCAGGTCACCAGGTGCTCTCGGCTCTGACTCCTCCACTCCCACGACCAGCGGCAGCGGCGGACCCTCCTTGGCCGGCCCACCTGATTCATGGCCACCTAACACCCATTTAATTACCGGCTGGCTACCTGGCTGGCTGGCTGGCGGGCTGGGGGCGGAAATATCGAGCTGAAAGTGTCTCGCTGCTTAACTACTGCCGGGCTGACCTTCTTGAAGACAACACAGGGAAGACGGAGACAGATACAGAGTGAGAGACAGATAGACAGATAAAAAGATGACAAAGACGAAGATGCAGATAAGGACAGAGATATACACACGCAGACAGGAAGACAGAGACAGATACAGACATAGAGACATAGATTGATCAAGAGATGATATAGAAGATGCACATGATAAGGACAAAGAGATATACACACAGAGACCAATACGATAGATACATGATAGACAGACAGACAGAGAGACAAGACAAACAGGCAAGCTTGCACACACACACACACACACACACACACACACACACACACACACACACACACACACAGACGGTTCCGGAGTGCAGGGTGTTAAGTGACCACTCGCCGCACACATAATCGAGTTAGTTCTGTCGTGTCTCGCCTCGTTGTATACAGAGTGACGGAGGAGTTAAGTGACGCAGAACGAGCATGCAGGAGGACGACCCTTCCATAACGCTTCCTGACCTGAGGCTCCTTGCGCGTGGCTGAAGGCTGGCGGTGCGGCGCGGGTCAGTGTATGGTTGGGTGAGGCCCCGAGGAGACATGTTAAGTACGTGTCCTGCGTTGTATTTATGGGTTAGGAAAATGATGGGTTTCTTGGCCACTTTTTCGAGTCCTCATGATGAATAGTTTTGTCACATTCTTCTTTTCAATATTCTAGGTGATGGTGGTGAAGAAGGGAGAAGAGGAGGAAGGAAAGAGGGGAGGAGGAGTATGAGGAGAAGAAAAGGAAAAGGGAGAGAGGGAGGAAGAGGAGGAATATGAAGAGCGAGAATATGGAGACTTAGATGGAGAGGAGGACGACGGGGAAGGAAAAGGAGGAGAAGGATAAGTATGAAAGATAAGAATAGAAAGAGGAAAAGAACGGAAAGGAGAATGACAACGACGACGAGGAGGAGCGAAAGAACAGCAACACCACCACCATCAACATCAACAACAACAAAAGTAACCCCAGTAAGATTTGCAACCTCGCCATCAGTATTGCCATAAGCAGCAGCAGCACTTGGCAGGACTTGGCAGGACTCGCAGAAGAACCCATTAGCCAGCTGCCGGGGAATGCAAGATCGGGGGGAGTTCCTTGCCGAGAACCCACGCCCACTGGAGGCTGGACGGCAGAGAACACAGCCTATACCCCATTCATGATAAGGTATATAGAAAGTGAGGTCGGTTTTCTCAGACGCCTCCGCCTCTCAGATTAACTATTTCCAAAGGCCGAGGAGGAGATTAATCGGGTTGTAATGAGGGTTTTTATCACGTCCAGGGTACAGAAGAATGATCAAACTACCACCAGGGTTATAAAACTACCGCTGGAAGGGCCCACAACTCCTACGAAAACCTTGTCAAATATGTGCTTGACCGCCGAAAAGTTTAAGAATATGACCCTATGAGCTCTTTCCCTTCCTTATTAAGAACATACCGTTGGCCAGTGCACAAGCAAGCCACGCCTCTTATCAACTGAAGCTGCATATGTATTTTAATGTCAGGAGTTTTTATGTACAACTATTTTACTGCATTCAAAATCATACTCCTCATGGCAGGATGCTTTAATATACTGAAAATTTGTTTACTGGCTTAAATAAACCCAACACAACAGCCCTGGACGACACTCAACACGCCGGGGAATTACTAGACACAACTCACGAGGGAATGAAAGGGAAGGGAAGCGTGTTGGGAGTGTAGAACAGGACTGCACGAGGCTACACACAGGCACCAACTGACCTGCAGGGTGGTGGGGGCGAACACAGCACAGAGGAGAGACTTACTAAGGGTCGCATTACAAAACATTTCGACGCCCAAGAACACATATTTGACAAGACTTTCGTAGGAGTTTTGGGCATTTCCAGGAGTAGTTTAATGACCCTGATGGTAGTCTGACCCTTCCTCTGTACCATGAACCTGAAGAAACACTCATTAGAACCCGACTGACCAACTCTTTGACCTTTAGAAATAGATGATGTGAGAAGCGAAAGTGTTTTATAAGACCGACCTTAGGCGCTTATTTTCAATCGTATCGGGTCTTCAGTTCGCCTGTTTGAATTTGAAAGCCCCTCGCAGTATAGAAGTTGCTGGGGTATGCGTGGCCTGTGTTGTGATGCTGGTGATACGATAGATACATTTACATACCGTGCGCAGGTGTTCAAGCCAGTCAGTCATCCGCCGGCGAACTCTGCGATTACATATGAAGAGGAGGACGACGGGCAAGGAAGAGGAGGAGAAGGATAAATATATAGGATAAGAATACAAAGAGGAAAATAAAGGGAAGGAGAATGACGACGGCAACGAGGAGAAGAGAAAGAGCATCAACAGCACCACCATCACCATCAGAAACAAACACAAACGAACACAAGCAGGAACAAACGGACAAACAAACATCTCGCTCCTGCCGCCCGCACCACAAATGGACTTCAGGTACAAGATTATATGATCCCCGCTGGCCGCTACCTTACGCCACTCACCCGATGCGGTGCCGGCGGCCTTACGAGGAATAGAGGCACTGCAAGTTTTATCCGAAGAGCGAAGTTTACCAATAGATGCACTGCAAGTTTTATAGGAAGAGCAACGTTTCCAAATAGAGGCACTGCAAGTTTTATAGGAAGAGCGACGTTTCCAAATAGAGGCACTGTAAGTTTTATCCGAAGAGCAACGTTTCCAAATAGAGGCACTGTAAGTTTTATCCGAAGAGCAACGTTTCCAAATAGAGGCACTGTAAGTTTTATCCGAAGAGCAACGTTTCCAAATAGAGGCACTGCAAGTTTTATAGGAAGGGCGATGAATGCTCTCTAGGTTTCAAATGTTCCGCAGGGTCGATAAACAGCATCACCCCTAACAAGGCAGCTGTGTGAGGGTGGCGACGCTTCAGACGGAGGCAAAACGATGGAGGAGGCGACGGGGAGGAGGTTCTCTCGTCTGGGATGGGGTCACGGGCAGCGCTGAGGAGGAGGCAGAGAGGTCACGGCTGCCAGCAAACCAAGACAAAGCGGCACATGACGGCCACACGACCCACACACTTTTCACCTGCGAATCACCACCACAACAAGAGGACACGCCCTTAACACGAAGGCGTCCCGGGCCCTGGAGACTGCTGATGGGCGTCATTCGTCAGGGAGGCACCGCACGCTAACCAGACGAGAAGCAGCAGCAACAAGAGCAACAGTAGCAGCAACAGCAACAACAACAGCAGCAGCACCAGCATACCGACGCTATAGCCGCGGTTAACCTGCCTCAGAGGTTAATGGTTTTAAAGTGGTGGTGTGGAGGTCGGCCGCCGCTCCCCTCGCCGGGTACCCGAGTCCGCTGCTCCCATTACATGCCTCCACCAGCCTTGCATGTTGGTGCTCCCCTCGCCACCGGGCACGCCTCCTCCATTCCCACGCCCCCATTCGTCCTGTCTCCCCTACTCCCCCGGCACTTTGGCGTACACGAATCTCCTCGCAGCAATCACAGGCGTATCACTCAAATCACCCCCCGCCGTGCCCTCCCGCAATGCATATTAAAGCGTTCGCCGCACAGAGCTTGCACGCCCAACTATATCGACCTGCGAAAGTCATTTTAAAGCGACCACTTCACAGAACAACGTCCAGCCACGACACACATTAATACTTGGCCTTTTACAAATAACTAACTGTATCTGTGAAAACAACAAAATGCTAGCCAAACACTACATGGATACGCGTATTGAAGGTCAATGTTTAAAGATCCATCTGTATCCCGCACGCGAACAAAACTAATAATACAATACAACACACAAGTTGCTCGCGCCGGTCTGGTCTGTCTGTATATGAAAGTCAAAACAGACCAAACTTTGAAGTTAAAGAAGAAAGTTTGCCGGCGGCCGCTCGTCCGTCAGGCCGCGGCGGCTGCAGCGGCGGCGGGGGAGAGAGGGGCGGCGGCGGGGGAGGAGGGGGGCGGCGGCGGCGGGGGAGAGCAAGAACCGACGCAGGTGACGGGAACAACAGACAGGCGGAAGCAAAGTTAAGGACTCCTGTCTGCCTGCGAGCGTGCGTCTGTGTCTGCCTGTCTGTTTGTCTGATTTTCTGCCTCTGCCCCAAAAATTCACTTAACCGACCGACCACCTCTTCTCTTCTCTTCTCTTCTCTTCTCTCTCTCTCTCTCTCTCTCTCTCTCTCTCTCTCTCTCTCTCTCTGCCGCATACTTTACCTTGAATTCCTGGGCTAATCCTGAAAATTGTTCCCTCACTTCGTCCTCCTCGCTTTTTATTTTCATGTTTCCTCCTCCCACATTTTTTTTCCTATTATTTTTCTTTCTTTTTTTCATTTCTCTCCATGGCGTTTTATTGCTGCCTCACGTTTCTGCATTTTCTTTTTTTATTTATATACTTGCTGTTTTATTTATTAAGTTTGGAGTCTACAGAATACGAGGTTAAGGTTACTGTTATTATCACTATTATTATCATTATCATTATCGTTATTATGGTTTATCTTTATCTCTCAATACAGAACCATTATCCTCATACTAGACATAAATTAAGAGCCATCACCACCTTCACCACTACCATCACCACTATCACCACCATCACTAAGAACGAACGGAAAACATTAACATCGTCTAAAAGCAAATTACACTTTTTTTCCTTAGTTAAGCCTCCATGTTAAAGAAGAAGAAAAAAATCCAGCGTATATTTAATTGGCTGGGATAAATTTCCACGTTCCGTTACGCATTTCTGCCTGCTAAAAGCCCCTTCCTCTCTCCCCTCCCGTTCTCTGCCTCTTCCCTTCTCTTTCTCCCCCCCCCACTCTCCCTCCCCCGGTCTACAACTCTCCCCCTTACTTCCTCCCTCCACCCCTCTCCCTCTCCTTTCTCTCCCTCCCCTCCCTCCCTCCTCTACTCGGGTCCCTCCGCTTTAAAGATAATATTTTTCACTAGATCCTCGATTTTTAACAAGCCACGCAATGCCGAGCCGCGCAGTTTTCAGTATCATGGTTTGAGCGTCAGTCTTTAATAATCTATCTATATATAAACATAAAGGGATAGACACACTCACACACACACACACACACACTTTACCATCCATCCACCCTCCCACTCATCCATCCACACACACTCATATACTCACATCCCTCTCTCCACCTCCCCCTCACACACACTTTAATCCACCTCCCTCTCCAGCCCCACTCCACCCTATCCCCTCCACACACACACTAGCGATGAAAGACTAATCACATACACCTCCACTTTAATAGGTAAACATCACCTGTGCCGCACCTGCCCTGAATACCAACATCAACAACTCACCTCCTTCCTCTATCGGGCGGCAGGTGTTGGGAAGAGTTCATTTAATACCTATAGAAGAGGAGGAGGGGAGGTGGTGGTGGGGGAGGAGGGAGAAGGAGTGAAGAAGTGAGTAATGGAAAGGAAAATGAAGGAGAGAGAGTGAAGTAGAGAAGGGAAAGGAAGGAGAAAGAAAGAGTGTGGAAGAAGAGAATAGAGGCATGATGTTCCCTGTGTCTGTCTGTCTGTCTGTCTGTCTGTCTGATTCTCTGTCTCTGCCCCCAAAAATCACTTCACCAACCATTTCTCAACTTCAGTATTATCCTTTTTTTCTTATTTTACTCGCTTCCAGAACCTACATCTATTTAATTCAATCTGTATTCTCTGGCACTGGAGGAAGGAGAGAAGGTAGAAGAGGAGAGAGGGGGAGTAGAAAAAAGGCAGAGTACTGAGTCATTATGAGAAATTAAGGATTACATAAAAAATATAGGATTCTTTGAAGGGAATGTACAAGTCCAACATTAATTAGACGGAGAAAGTAAAAAGTAAAAAATCAGACGAAATATTTTAACTTGTATCTGATGGTGCATAATAGAGGAGGGGGAGGAGGGGGGACGGAGCCGGCAAAGAAGGTGAATCATTATACGGAAAATACTGTATAAAATGACGACTCGAAACTTATGAATTCACTTACGAGGAAATAAAAGTACAAGGAGAAAAAAAAAGATGGAGAAGAGTGAATGGAAGGGGAGGAGAGGAGGAGACGAAGAAAAGTGAACCATTACGGAAAATATTGTAAAAAATGACGACCTATGAATTCACTTACGAGGAAACAAAAGTACGAGAAAGATGGAGTGAAAGATAAAAAAACAGATGGAGAATAATGGAGGAGGAGGAGGAGGAGACGAGAAAAAAAAGTGAATCATTCCGGAAAGATATTACAAAGTGCCAACCTAATAAAACCCATGAATTCACTTACGAGAAAATAAAAAAAGCACAAGAAAAAAGGATGAAAAAAAGAGAGAGAGGACAGGAGGCGACGACAGAGAGGTGAGTGAATCTTGATGGAAAATATATGAAGTAAGTGACGACCTGAAACCTACGAATTCACTTAGCAGAAAATAAAAGTGCAAGAAAAAACAGAAGAGGAATAAAAATTGGTATAGAAAAATCCCCTAAAATCTGATGAAGAGCAATAGTGGAAAGGTGAAAGGGGGAGGAGGAATGGGAAAAGGGAAAATGGGGAAGGGGGAGAGGGGAAGGGGAAGAGGGAAAGGGGGAAATGGAAAAAGGGCAAAATGGGAAGGGGGAAATGGGAAGGGGAGAATGGGAATGGGGGAGGGGGAAGGGAAAAGTGAGGAAGAGTGAGAAAAAGTGAGTGAAAAAAAAGAAATAACAAGACAGGAGGAAAGGGGAAGGGGGGAATGGGGAAGGAGAAGAGGAAAGGGGGAAAGGAGAAAAGCTGAAGGGAAGAAGGAGGAAAGGGTGACGAGAGGAACACAGCGCCAGTGAACCATTACGAGAAGCCGAGGAATATTACATAAAAATACTTGGGGTCCATTTTAGCGAATATAAACATGACGGCTCAGTGAAAAAAAAAAATAATACGGGAAATAAAACAATACTAGTTCATTCTCTATTTGATGGAAGGCGATAGTGGAGTGGGAAAAGGTACGTATGGAAAATCATAAAAATATAAAAAATAAAAATCGTGGAAAAATAACAAGGCAATTACTTTACAATAAAATGAAAGTAAAAATAATATATATGGAGACGGAGAGTAAACTTTAAAACAATTTCTTATACTTAATAGTGTGTGTTGTTGGAGAGAGGGAAGGAGGGAGGGAGGGAAGGAGGAGAAGGAGGAGGAGGAGGAGGAGGAGGAGGAGGAGGAGAGGAGAGGAGAGGAGAGGAGAGGAGAGGAGAGGAGAGGGGAGGAGGAGGTGGAGAAGAGGAGAGGAGAGGAGAGGAAACAAGACGAGGAGAGGAGAGGAGAGGAAAGGAGAGGAAAGAAGACGAGGATGAAGACGAGGAGGAGGACGAGGAGGAGGAGGAGGAGAGCATAGTGAGCAGAAAATAGTGAATCCTTATGAAAAATTATGAAATGTTAAAAAGAAAAACTAATTCATTGGAGAGAATATGCAAGTCCTTTATGAACTAGATGAAGCACAAACTAAACATTTACTTAATATTTGATTGCGTGTGTGGGGGAGAGGAGGGGGGGGAGAGGGGAGGATGCGTAGCAGTAAACCATTATCGAAGAGTGTGGAAAATTACTCTATGATATAAATTTAAAGAGAATATAAAAGCACAATAAAAAAATATATATTATCTTATTTGTTGGACTGCGGTGGAGAAGGGAGGGAATCGAGGTAACACTAAATCATTATAGAAAATTACTGAAGCTTACTTAAAGATGTCAATTCATTAAAAAAAAAAGGAAACAAAATACAACAAAAATGGAGAATGAAGCAGATAAAAAAGTGATCCTCTAATATATGCTGAAGTGTGTTAGATAAGAGGGGGAGAGACGGGAAGGTCGAGTGATGAATAAATATGAACAAAATATGGAGAAAATGACAAAACTTCGTGGATTTAAGAATATGAAAGTACCGTAGGAATAATTTGACAGATATTAAAACCACAAGTACGACTCATATTATATCCGAGGGAGGATGGAGAGAGGGGAGAGTAGAGGGGAAAGGATGGGCTTATCACTGGGGAAGAGGAGAAAGACAGAGGAAGGGGAGATAGAAAGACAGAAGGGGGTGAGGGGGAGAGATAGAAAGACAGAAAGGGGTGAGTGGGGAGATAGAAAGACAGAAGGGGAGGGGGGAGAGAGAGATAAAAAGACAAACACACACACAGATACACACACAGAGGAGAAGTACAAGTTTATGTAAAAAAAAAAAAGACCAATACACTTAAGGGCGTATATACAAAACACCTCAATAAAATAATAGATGGAGACTAAAACTTAATACTAATTCATCCTATATAAGATACAACGTGACAGTAGAGAGAAGGTATGGACGAATTATGGAAGATCTTAAAAATACGACAGAACATTACTTTCATATATAAGAATTTAAGAAAGACGGAGAATTATACACTGCAATCATTTCTCGTATCTAATGGAAAGTGTGACGTCTTAGGAACCTCCAAAAGAACGTTAATTTGATATCTTGCCACTCGTCCTGTTTTCTTTCATTAGAGCAGCGATTATCGGACTTTTTTTTTGTTGTTTTTTGCCCTTGAAAGTGATAGTGAAGAGAGGAAAGTGAGGAAAACTTATGGAAATTCTTGAAAAATACCCCAAAAAAGCATTACTTCCATTGTTATAAAAAAAACAATACTATATAGTGGAGGAGGGAGAGGGGGGAAGGACGAGCAATAGACTAGTTAATAATACACAAACGAATTACCGGTAGTCTTTTTCCCCAGTGACTATTAATCCCTATTTTCTTCAGTTAGTGGAAGAGGGAGATGGGGACGAAAAAAAAGGAGAGAGAGAGAGAGAGAGAGAGAGAGAGAGAGAGAGAGAGAGAGAGAGAGAGAGAGAGAGAGAGAGAGAGAGAGAAAAGTAGTTAATAATAAAATGAATCAAGTCTTTCCCTTACAGTTTCCAACGCTCTAATATAATTTCCCTCTTAACTACCCACTCAAAACAGTCTATTACATCATTATATTCTCTAGTGGGAGATAAGGAGGAGGAGAAGGAGGAGTGGGGAGAGGAAGAAGAGGAGGGGAGGGGGCGGAGGAGATGGACGAGGGAGGAAGAGGGAGGGAGGACGAGGGCGAGGAGGAAGACGAAGAGGAAGAGGAGGGGAAGGGGCGGAGGAGATGGACGAGGAAGGAAGAGGGATGGGAGGACGAGGGCGAGGAGGAAGACGAAGAGGAAGAGGAGGAGGAGAGGAGAGGGGGAAGAGAGAGAGAGAGAAGAGGAGAGAGAGAGAGAGAGAGGAGGAGAGAGAGAGAGAGAGAGAGAGAGAGAGAGAGAGAGAGAGAGAGAGAGAGAGAGAGAGAGAGAGAGAGAGAGAGAGAGAGAGAGAGAGAGAGAGAGAGAGAGAGAGAGAGAAGAGGAGGGCATTGAGAGCATTGAATCGTCCTGTCCCCTTTGAAGAGTTTGATCAGTCGCGTCCTTACTGCATCAAACATGTTCCCGAGTGGTGTGTTGATCCTACTTGACATTTGACTGCTAGCGGCGGGGAAAAAGAAATATTCAACGAGGAACGAATTTATATTTTTATGTAGCACCTCGGTCCCCGGTGGCTGAGGCTGTGTGTGTGTGTGTGTGTGTGTGTGTGTGTGTGTGTTTACGTGGATTGATCACTGGGGAAAGATAGAGAGGGAAATTGAGGGGGACGGAGGGAGGGAGGGGGGAAACAAACAGATGCACACACACACACACACACACACACACACACACACACACACACACTCATATATGCAATAAATAAATAAATAAATAAACGTTAATATAAAGACTCACAGGTAAGGATGGAAGGAAGGCAGGTATGGAATCTTTGGAGTCTTCTCGCACACACTCACCTGAGGAAGAAAAGAAAACGAACATATTAGTAACAAAATCACTTCGATGACAAATATTGAAGGAAGAAAAATATAAAATGGCTTCGAGTAATGCACTCTATCCACGGAACACACTGATTAATATTCTTTCAGCGCCGATGATGAAAACGAAAAGAGAAGTGGATAAGTAATAGAAAATAAACACAGACTTAGCCCCCTCCCGCCCCCTGCACACACACAAAAAATAATAATAAATAAAATGTAACAAGAAATAACAAAAATATATAAAAATCGCATGTTGTATTTTTCCTGCGGCATAATCAATCGCAGGAGAAACAAGATTACAAAGATAACACACACCACTTACACTGACAACTCCTAACTAACAACACTTTCCTTATTTTACAAACCAGAATCATTAATAAATTACGTATTTTTAGTAGTACCGTGATAGTGCCCAAGCTTACTAATTCAAGTTATGACACCCCCCACCAAAAAAAAAAAAAAAGATCCATGTCACCCCTTTCCTGAACCCAAGGCAATAAGAAAGATTCATGAGTTGTCCCCTTTTCAAAAATTTACAGGAGCACTCAAGACATCTCCGGGGAGCGCCTGATAGATTTTGATTTGCGAGCAAGATTTCTCGCGAGTCAGGAGGCGAAGAAAACGAGGCCGCCGAGAAAAATTACGTCGACGACAAAGACCTTAGACAAGATCGACGCTCGTAAAACGTAAACACCGGGAAAAAAGTGGCTCGATAACTTACATTGCGGGGGAAGATGCGCTCTCCCGAAACTTGAACAGGCGGAAAAATGTGGCTCGAAGATGAAGACTGGACAAGGAAACTCATAAAACGTGAACAAGATATAAAACTTACTTCGATGACTGAAAAGACTGAAGGGAAACAAACTGATATGTGGATTGGGGTAAGAACAAAAAGCGATGAAGACGATGAAGACTAGGTAAGAAAACTCATAAAACGTGAACAAGATATAAAACTTACTTCGATGACTGAAAAGACTGAAGGAAAAAAAAACATGGCTTCGGGTAAGAACAACAGGCAAAGACTTCTAAAACGCTCCTCAAACTTGAACAGACGGAAGTATATAGCTCGGTAATGAAGACTGGCCAAGGAAACTCATAAAACGTGAACAAGGTATAAAATTTACTTCAATGATTGAAAAGACTGAAGGGAAACAAAATGATATATGGATTGGGATAAGAAATTGACCCCTCTTTCGGCCACCTCTTTGGATTCTTTTTAGGAGCAGCGAGTGGCGGGCTTCTTTTTCTTATTATTGTTTCCTTTTTTGTGTGTGCCCTTGAGCTGTCCTTTGTTGTAAAAAAAAAAAAAAAAAGTGATGAAGACGATGAATATTAGGCAAAAAAAAAACTCATAAAACGTTAACAAGATAAAAAAAATCACCTCGACAACAAAGACTGAAGCCAAAAAAAATAAACAAAAAAATAAACACATGACTTCAGGTAAGAACAACAACAGGCAAAGACTTCTAAAACGCTCCTAATACCCCCATATCAAGTTAAGGATTCCACTTCAATAACAAAACCTGAAGACAAAAATATTACTACAAGGACTCCAGGCAAGAACAACAACAGACAGAGACTTCTAAAACACTCCTAACACCACGTCAACTTAAAGAGTATGCAAAGACCTCGCTAATGCTCCTAAAACCACATCCAGGTGAGAACAACAGGTGAGGACTTCTAAAAAACAGTATACCCACGTGTGCGATAACGAATGGGGGGGGGGGGTAGGAGGTTGGGGGGCAGGACAGGGCGAGCCGGCAACCCTCAAGCAGTGATAAGCTCGATTGGTCTTGCGCTGATAACACAGATTAAGACTGATAAGATGCACAACCACGGGAAGAAATTGTAGGGCAAGTTCGTGCTAACCAAGTATACCAACACAGAATTAACCTAAGCCAAAGGAATGGCAAGCGGAGATGAGTGGAGGAGGTGGAGGAGAGGGAAAGGGAGTGGAAGCGGCAAGGAGGGAGGAGGGGAGATAGTGGTGAAGAAGCAAGGAAGGAGTGGAGGAGGAGGAGGAGGTGGAGGAGGAATAGTGAGAGCTGTAGGAATAGGAGTGGAGAAGGAGAGGAGTGGGGGAAGAAGGGGAGCAGAACCACCATCGGCCTACTTCTTAACCTCCACATACACCCCCTTAACCACCACGTCCATCCCTTTGACACCACCACAATCATCACCCATCTCCTGCCCAACACACGACAAAGACCTTTCCTAACGTATTCCACTCCTCTATTAAAGATTAGTGCATTATATCCTCCTAGGCACTTTTTCTAATTTAATCTCCCCACCTGGCAATCCGTCTACCATGGGTTCTACAATTCCTAGGTTGCTACTCACTGTGTTACTTTGGTTGTCCGTTTGTTATCAGTTCTACGCATGTTATGACCTTCCCAAGTTCATTTCTTATTCTTAATTATTATCAGGAATATCTTCAAGCTTGATCTCTCCCTTACTCGATGATGCTCGCTCCCTGTCTCCGTGTATGCCCAGCCTTGTCACATAACACGATAAATTTCCTTACCGGCCTCTCCTTTCACCTGCATCCCCTCCCCCCCATAACGTCCCTTCCCCAGACACAAAATACGGGTAACACATTGCTCTTCTTTACCTCCTTATCATAGAGTCATAGAGCACCCCTTCACCAGCCCACCACACACACCAGACTCCCCCATCTTGCACCCCTTCCCCAGACACAAAATAGAGGTGGCAGAGGTGTTTACCGATCCCACAACACATTGCTCTTCTTTACCGCCTTATCATAGAGTCATAGAGCAGCCCTTCACCCGCCTATCACACACCCCACCCCCTCATCCTGCACCCCTTCCCCAGACACAAAATACAGGTAACGGAGATGCTTACAAATCCCTCAACACATTGCTCTTCTTTATCGCCTTATTGTAGAGTCAGAGCAGCCATTATCTCCCACACCACACACACCAGACACTCTATCTTCCACTTCTTTCCCAGACGCAGGACACTCCACTAGCGGCCCCCACACACTAGTAATGGCGGTGTTGTGTCTCGCCCACCCCACCTGTAACGAGACCCACCCACCAGGACTCCCGTGCAGCGGCGGTAAATAGATCGTTCTGAGTCTGGCCGCGGCAGGCAAGAAACAGCAGCGTCTGAGCCCACTTCTTCCCCTCCTTCCCCTCCCTCCCTTCCCTAGCTCTCGAGACATGAGGGTAAGGAGAAAAGGGGGAACGGGAGAGAGTATACGTGGGGAAGAGGGAGAAATTAGGGGAGATAGGAGGGGAAGTCAAAAGATATGGAAAGAAGCAGAGGAAGGAGGAAAGGTTTACAGAAAACGAAATGGAGAGAAAAAAATCAGAGAAAGAGAGAGGAATCATATAGAACGGAAGAGAGGAAGAAGAAGGAATTACAGGAAAACAAAAGCAGTGGAAAAGGAGGAAAGAATGAAGAAGATGAGGGGAAAAGCCGAGGAAAGGTGGAAAGAGGAGACAAGAAGCATGGAAAAGAAGGAGGGAGGATTAAGGAAAAGCGAGAGACGGGAGGAAAACGCGTGGGTAGGTATTACGTGTGGCAAGGTAAGGTAAGGTAAGGCAAGGCAAGGCAAGGCAAGGCAAGGCAAGGCAAAGTAAGGTAAGGCAAGGAAAGGTAAGCCAAGGAGGAGATGCTAGGAAGGGACAAAAGGGAGGGAGAGAGAGAGGGAGGAAAGAACACAAAGAAACACAAAGGAAGAACAAACAACAGCAGATCTGCTGGTCCTTACGAGGCTGTTTGTGACAAGCTACACTAACTATCTAATCAAAGGCGGAAGATAAAGATGAAGGGAGAGCAGGTCGAGAGAGAAGATAAATAAGGGGTGAAAGGGAAAGGGAATGGAGGAGAAACAGGTGAAGGAGGGATAAGAAGAGATGAGAGAGAGAGAGAGAGAGAGAGAGAGAGAGAGAGAGAGAGAGAGAGAGAGAGAGAGAGAGAGAGAGAGAGAGAGAGAGAGAGAGAGAGAGAGAGAGAGAGAGAGAGAGAGAGAGAGCAAATACTAAGAAAAAAACGAGAAATCAATAAGTGTTGAAGAAAAACAAGAAATAGAAATAAAAAGAAAAGAAAAAAAAGGAAGAAGAGGATTAAGGAAAATAAGAGAAAAAGAGAGAAAGGAAGAATCTTACATGGACAAGGCGATGAAGGGAAAGCAGGAGGAGGAAGACAGGGAGGGAGGGAGGCGTAAGGAGAATAAGTAAGAGGAAAATTCTTGGAGGGACGAAACGTGGGAGGAAAAGCCGAGATGAAGTTAGTAAGGAGGAGGCGAGAGGAGGAGGAGGGACAAAGGGAGGAGGAGGCGAGAGGAGGAGGAGGAAACAGAGGTAGGAGAGTTGAGACGAAAGGAAGAGGAAAGAAAGACAGGAGAGGGAAGAGAAAGATAGAGAAGGACACAGCAAAGAAGGCGTGGGAAGAGATAAGAAGATGGTAAGGAGGAAGAGAGTGGAAGGATAGAGGAGAAATCATGGACGGGAAAATATGACTGGAGGAGGAGGAGGAGGAGGAGGAGGAGGAAAGACCAAAGACCTGCTGGAAGAAGTAGGCTAAGGAGTGGCAAGCGGAGATGAGTGGGTGAGTGGAGGTGGAGGAGGTGGAGGAAGGGAGAAGTAGAGGGAGGGGGGGGGGGATGGAGGAAGCGGAGCAGAGAAGGCTAGGGGTGAAGGAGCATAGGAGGAGAAAGAGGGGAGGAGAGAAGGAGGATGGGGAGCAAAACCACCACCACTACCACCACCACCATCATCACCACCACCACCACCACTACCACCATCATCACCACCACCACCACTACCACCATCACCACCACCACATACAAACTACCACATTATCGAGATTTCTCAGTACGAAGACTCCCGCAGCGATATTTTTTTTCCCTCATCTCTGCCACACTCACCCGCATTTGATGATTAGTTATAGCACACCCGCGGCAGACTTATAAAAAGAAAAACAATAAGAAAAACAGCTCTATACCTCGTGAAACTACCTGACCGATCCATTTGTTGATTGCAGGTAAAAACGCCGACAGACACAAAAAGGAGAAAATAGATAAAGAAAAGAAAAGAGAAGAACGATAAAAGCAGAAACGGTGAAATAATCGGTAAAAAAATAAATAAACGAACAAAAAACAAGAAAATAAGAATAAAAGAAATAAAAAAAAGGAAGCAGTACGTGAATTTAAAGACTACATGCACATTAATAAAAGATAAAAAAGAAATAAGTTTAATAAATAAATAATAAAAAGAAACAAACAAATATATCAACCAATCATTCAATAAGTAGGAACGAGAAATTCTTCAAACTTACCAAATGCAAAAACCTCAAACTTTCAATATATTTTTTTCCCTTCAGATCTTGCCCCTAAAAAATATGTATATAAAATTATGCTGATATTCCTCAAGGTAGTTATTCATTTTTTTTCAGCCTCAATCTTTTTATATATATTTTTTCGGAGGCTCTATACTCCTCTATCTATCTATCTATCTATTTATCTATCTATCTATCTGTCTTTCCCATCCTCCAAGCAGACATATATGGCTATTTGGGAGGCTGTTTAATAATCTCTCTCCCTCTGTCTATCTATTAATTTATCTATCCTTCTCTCTTTCTCTTAAGCATCTCTAAGGTCATATACGAAAGGAAAAAAGGGAAGGAAGGAAAACAAGGTAAGGGAAAAAGGAGGACCTACCTCCCTACCTACACACCTATCTATCAACCTATATATCTATCTATCTGTCTATCTATCTATCTATCTATCTATCACTAAGGACATATACGGCTTGTTTAGCATGGCATCAAAGAGCGCGCGTACCATGGTCCATTTCCCTTTTTCTCTATATTAATGGCACCAAAGGATGACGCGAGATGAGTAACAAACACCGTCGGGGAGGAGGAAGTAATGATGAAAGGGAGCTGGAGGAAGGAAGAAGACAAGGAAGAGAGAGATCACAAGGAGACCGACCATCACACGAGGAAGCAGATAGGATGGAAAGGAAAGGAAAAATAACATGAATACGAGATCTGAGAAGGTTGAAGGTGAGGGAGGTTAGGGGGGAAAGAGCTTGCCTGTGAGTGGGAGGGGTGTTCCTCTATTGACACTGTACAGACTCATGTGATGGAGATGGTAATGAAAGCGTGTATGAGAGGTTTGGTTTCCTGTGTAGCAAAACCAAGACGATACAGCAGGAGAGGAAATAATAGTAAAGTAAAGCCAAATAAAGAAGATGAAAAAATATATGAAATGAAAGGAAGGAAGAAAGATTGATATTAAGGTGAGGTAAGAAAGCAAGAAGACGGGGAGAGAAAGGAAATAGTAAAGAGAGGAATAGAGGAAAAAGGAAGGAAGGAAAAATAGGAAGACAGGAAGGAAGACATGAAAGAGGGAAGAGATAAAAATACAAAGAAGAAAATTAAAACATAAGAGGAAGAAAAACAGGAGAGAGGAAAGAGGAAAAAAAGACAAGGGGAAAGAGGAAGGAAGGTGGAAAAAAAAGAGAAGGAAAACAGGAAAACATGAAAGAGGAAAAA
Source organism: Eriocheir sinensis (assembly GCF_024679095.1). Taxonomy (NCBI): domain Eukaryota; kingdom Metazoa; phylum Arthropoda; class Malacostraca; order Decapoda; family Varunidae; genus Eriocheir; species Eriocheir sinensis. The sequence goes on from NC_066522.1 coordinate 18,659,642, forward strand.
GGAAAAAAAAGACACGGGAAAGTGGGAAGAAAGGAGAGGAGAAAGAAAGGACGGGACGGGAGAAGGAAAGGAGAAAGAAAAAGGAAGCAAAATTAAAAAAGGATTGAAGGAAGGAAGGAGGGAAGAGACGAAAAGATTGTAGAGCGATAAAAGAAACATACACACACACACACACACACACACACACACACACACACACACACACACACACACACACACAAACTACGTACTTTCCCCGTCCTCTCCTCCTCCTCCTCCTCCTCCTCCTCCTCCTTTATCCTTCAACCTCCATCTCTCTCAGTACTTTCTTCATAAACTTTTCCCTCAACAAACACTTCACCACAACCACCTCCACCAAAACCAACACCCATCATCACTGCAAACTCCTCCTCCTCCTCCTCCTCCTCCTCATGCAAATCGGCCCTCAACTCGCGGCTCTGTGCATCCTGGTAATTGTAGAATGCTGATGAGGGTGAATAAACTAACAAGCCCAGCAGTGATGACGCCAGGGTGAGCCTTGCTAATGTCCCTACGAAGTGCTAGGCTCTCCCTCTCTCCCTCTGTATCTCTCTCTCTCTCTCTCCCCCCACCCCCCACCCCCCTTCTCTCTCGGTGTCTCTGTCTCGATGTTGTAACTGCTCCTACTACTGATACTGCGGTCCCTCTGTCTGTCTCTTTCTCTCTCGGTGTCTCTGTCTCTGGGTTGTTACTGGTGATGCGGCTCCTACTACTGGTGGCCTCCTTTTCTTCTTTGTCCCTTCGTCTCTGCTTCTCTTTAGGTTATTTTTTCGAAGGCTCTAACTCATCTATCTATCTACACATCTATTTATCTATCTATCTGTCATTCCCATCCTCCAAGCAACAGGGGAGACATATATGGCTATTTTGGGGGCCTCGTCTTCCTCTTTATCCTCTCGTCTATTCCTCTCCTATCTCAACTCTTGTGTTCATTGTGTATTTCCATCAACACCTCCACTACAATCTTTCTTTCTCTGTAAGTCTGTTTGTTTGTGTAAATGTGTATGTTTGTCTGTATGTCTGTCTTTTGTTAGCTCTCCCATGTCTCTCTCTCACTAGCCAACTAACAATAATAATAATAATAATAATAATAATAATAATAATACGACTACTACTACTACTACTACTTCTATTCTCCTCCATCCTCACTATTCTCTGTTTACACTCTCCCTGATCGATCACTCCCCTCCCTTCCTCATCAGCCCATCTCCTTTTAACCCTCCCCGCCTGTCTTTCATCCCATCAATCCTCCTCTCTCCAGTCCTTACCACACTTTACGCCCACCGTCCATGTCTTTCACACCTCTCCCCTCCTTACCTCTCTATTCCTCTTACTTTACACTCAGCTCTTCTCTCCCTTCCTCTCCCTCCTCACACCTCTCCCCTCAATCTTTCTCTCAGTATTCCTCTTATTCTCCCTTCATCTCTCCCCACTCTTCCTCTCCCCTCACTCCCTTTCCCCTCGTCTATCCCCTCCCTTCCTTCCCCTCTTCCTCACCCCTCATAACCTTCCCGATGCTGCCTCCCAAGTTAAAAGTTCCCGGAGTGGTGGAGGAGAAGGAAGATGGAAGGGGGAGTCTGCCTGTGTATTTAGCTGTTAGTGAAGGTCAAGGCCGTGCTGCTCGTGTGAAAAGGTCATCAGCAGCGAGAAAAAGGTATCCGATGCTCTTCTTAATGGCACAAGATCCACTCTTTGTCTTGGACCACCGCACACCACTTTCCTTCCTCTCCTTCCCTTTGTATCGGTGGTGCAGTGCGACACATACATTCACACACACACACACACACACACACACACACACACACACACACACACACACACCGAAAACTCACTCGCTGCATGGAGACTGTCGCTGTTTGAAAATCACGCCGTCATCAAAACACACACACACACACACACACACACACACACACACACACACACACACACACACATGGGCCTCGGGAAACAACTCACGCCGCGGCTCACAATCAACCTCAACTTTACAGAAACAATTTGCGGATTGTACACATTTCCAAATACCCTTCAGCCGCCGAGACGCGTTTAATATTCCCGACACGCGCCGCTCCCGACCTGCCTCAGACTCAAGCACGCACGCACACACGCACACAAGCAAGCCACCCTCCTCCCTCCCCCAACACACATACATATAAATCTCCAATATAACTTGGACCCGTTTTTTTTTTTTTTTTCATTTCTGGTAAACGAGAGAGACCAAAGACTAACACAACAAAACTAGGTCACCCACAATAATTCTGTCCCTCCACTCTACTCTATTCAGGAGCATTAAGTAGCGGGCTTTTTTTTCATTATTGTTTTCTTTTTTTTTCGCCATTGAACTGTCTCCTCTGTGTAAAAAAAAACTAAGAAAACCAGGAAATGCCAAAGAATGAGTAGAGTTCAGTTCCAGAAGCGTCTACCCCCATTGTCTTTTTTTTCAGCTCTCTCTCACACCAGGAAGTCTTGTCCTAGATACGTGCCGATGCAGCGCGTAGGAGCACCTCTCGACACACTAAACTCCGGACTTACACTCAAGGTACACAAGAACGAGGAACGGAAGATGATGATACTTTAATGGCGATAATAACTCGAGTCCTGAAGAGCTGGAAGGGAGCGAGGGGGGAGGGGAAGGGGAGAAGCTCACTAACCACCTCTTGACAAGCTAAACTTCAGACGGAAACGGCATATTAGCAAGAACTGACACGAACGAAGAACGGAAGATGAAGAACTGTCTAAATTGGAGTCTCGGTGAGCTGGGGAGTGGTCGGGAGGGGAAAGAGGGTAATAACAGCTAACGTAGAGAGTAAGAGGATGAATCGAAGAAGTAATATGGAAAAACACCTTGACAGAATCTCGAAGTGTATGCTTGTTTGTATGTCTGTCTCTAGTTAAGTCTCCCATGTCTCTCTCTCACTATAAACACTTGCCTGCGCCACAACGGGCTGGGCCATACCATCAGGCCCCTCCAAAACAAGCCTAGGCGAAGACGTTAAAAAAAAAAAAAAAAAAAAACGAAGGTTATACATGAGATAAATAAGAAACACAACCCAAAACCACTCCTTCCCCAACCAATCCACCATTACTTCACCCCCTCAACCTACCCCAACTCTTCTCCACCCCCACCTCATACCCCAAACTTCTACCTCTATCAGCCTTCCATTACCCTCAACCTCATCCTTATACTGCCTTTCTTCTACCCTACACCTCACTTCCTTCACCCCAAACTACCCCAATCCTCCTCCACTAACCTCCTTATCCCCATCCCAATACCTTGACCCCACCTCCAGCACCCTTCTTCAATCTCCCTCCCACCCTGCCGCCCCCACCCCAAAAGCCGCACCTCCACCTCCAGTACCCTTCTTCAACATCCCTCCCATCCAGACGCCCCCACCCCAAAAGCCGTACCTCCACCTCTAGCGCCCTTCTTCAGCCGCCCTCCCGCCCACATCAACGCCACTCCCAGCAAACTGCCGCCATCACCGCGCGGAAAACTGGAGCAACACCTTATGAATAGCAAATGCGACGCGGGGCACCCACTACTCCTCAGGTGCGGCATTTTTCCACAGACACCCAATTTGCCGCTGAGGTGAGGAAAGAGGAGGAGGAGGAAGAGGGGGTGGTGGAAGACGAGGAGGAGGTGGTGGTGAACGTCTTGTGTTATTATACCGCAGGAAGGAAGGAAGGAAGGAGAAGCAGGTCGAGGAGAATAAGGAGGAGGTGGAGGGAGAAGAGAGATCGTGGTAGTGATATGTAGGAAAGGAGAGAAGTAGTAAGAAGGAAAGAACAGCCAGGGAAAGAGGGAAGGAATGTCGTCAGGGGAAACAGATCGAGATGAAAGAAGAGAGAGCAGTTGTGTGTGTGTGTGTGTGTGTGTGTGTGTGTGTGTGTGTGTGTGTGTGTGTGTGTGTGTGTGTGTGTGTGTGTGTGTGTGTGTGTGTGTGTGTGTGTGTGTGTGTGTGTGTAGAAGAGGAAAGAAGAGATATCACATAAGTTCCAAGGGAGAGAAGAGGAAAAGGAGAGGAAGAAATAAATGATCGAGAGAGGAAGGTGGTGATGTGTGTGTATGTAGGAGAGGAAACATAAGGTCCTCTATTGGGAAAGAAGAGGAGGGAGAGAGAGATGAAAAGATGACTGATATGTGTGTGGATGAAAAAGAAAGGTGAGCACATCAGTTTCTATAATATGGAGAGAGGAAAAGAAGAACGAGGTAAGAGATAACTGATGTGTGTGGGAGAGAGAGAAAAGTACAGCACAGAATTTTAAAAGGAGAGGAGATAAAAAGGAGAGCAAAACACACCTACAAAAATCACTGAGGTCATATGAAAAAAAAACGAGAAAGGAAGAAAGAGTGGAAGGAAGGAAGGAAGAAAAATAGAGAGAAAGAAAGATAGAGAGAAAAGAAAGACAGAAAGAAAAAAGAAAGAAAAAAAGAAAAGTAATCCAATGTCACTTTCGACTCCATTTCCAGAATTCACGTAAGATAAATTAAAGGACTTGGAACCCATCACTTAAGCCTCCACGCGGGGTAATTAGTATCAGATCACCTTGAGGGCTTAGGGCAGGTGTGTGTGTGTGAGGGGGGGGGGGGGGTCACTAACACCCCCCCCCCCCTTAAGTGAGCCGCCAGGTAATCCCACTGAGGAGGATTATGTAACCCTAGAGTGACGGACGAGTTGAGAACGGTGCTTCCCTACTCTATTACTCTCTCTCTCTCTCTCTCTCTCTCTCTCTCTCTCTCTCTCTCTCTCTCTCTTTCCCTAACTTTCCCTTCTCTCTTTCTCTTTCCTTTTATTCTTCCTTTCACCTAACCACGGCTTGTCTTTCCCCTCCCTTCCCCTCTCCTCCCCTTCCCTCCCTTCCCCTTCCCTTCCCTGCTATGCCCTGCCCTGTCCACGCCCTCTTGTCACTCCCCTACCTATCCCATCCCATCCCATCACCATCCTCCCTACCCATTTCCCTTCCCCTTCCTCCCCTCTTCCCCCATCCCTTATGCTCCACCCTTCCGGCGACTGAGTTCCTTCCCCACTGTCCCTCTCTTCCTCTCCCTTTCCACCCCAGCCCATCCCGCCCCCACGCACGGCCCCGACCAAAGGATCCACTCAACTCAATCAGCCAATCTGCCCAAAATAACCACGTTAATCCTAACCCGGTTCAGCAACCCAAATATAAACAATTGTGACGCCATTCACCTCTCACGCGTGCCTCCAATTGAAAGGGAACGCATATTTTGCTGCCCCAGAATATATACATTTATTTTATACATCAGAATGGTTAACTGCCTCCCCCCCCCCACCACCCCGACCCCGACCCCACCCCTTTCAACGAGAGAGAGGACGGGGGGGAAAGAGAGAGAGAGAGAGAGAGAGAGAGAGAGAGAGAGAGAGTATGGTTACTGCGCGCTTGGCTGCATCCTAAACAGAAAATGGAAAAAATAATATGACGAGTCCACACTTTTCTGGGGGGGGGGAGGTACAGGGGGGGCTGGGGGGGACAGGGGGCAGAGGGCGAGGGGATGAGAGGGGTGGGCGGAGTAGGTGGGGAAGAGGGGGCAGAGAGGGAGACACCTAAGCCCCCTATTAATACTCTCTCTTTTTACAGCGGCCCCCGTGGAGTACCTGCCGTTCACACCTGGTTTGAAACGGGCGGATCACTTCTAATAAAGAAAAAAAATGAAAGCTGAACAGATGAGAGGAAAAACAACACTAGTACTCAACGTAACGGGAAAACACAAATAGTTAAATAAAAGAAAGAATAGATGAGAGGAAAGACAACACTAGTACTCAACACAACGGGAAAACACAAATAGTTAAATAAAAGAAAGAATAGATGAGAGGAAAAACAACACTAGTACTCAACACAACGGGAAAACACAAATAGTTAAATAAAAGAAACAACAGATGAGAGGAAAAACAAGACTAGTACTCAACACAACGGGAAAACACAAATAGTTAAATAAAAGACAAAAATGGTTTGACAAGTAAGCAAGACAGGAAAAACAGAAATAATAAATGAATAAGCGAATTTTTTTTACACAAAACATAAGAAAACACAGGAAAAAAATACACAAATACTTAAATAAGAGAAAAAAACATTATGACACAAGTATATATAAAAGCAACACAAGGATAAAAAAAAAAATAGAGAAGAGAAAGTTTTTAACCCATGAGCAACGTTAAAAAAAAAAAAACATACACAAATAGTTAAATAAGAGAAGACAAAAAACAAGGAACATTATGACAAGTAAGCAAATATAAAATCAATAATAAAAAAATAAATAAATAAAAAATAAAACTGACACAACCAACACAAAAGACACAATGGATGAAAAAAAAGATTACCACAACGACGCGACGATAATTACTCTGATGACGCAACAGCCTAATTGCGCATCATCACCATCATCATCATCAACACCAGCAGCAGCAGTAGTAGAAGTGGCACCATTAATTAATTAGCAACCAACTAAGCGCCACTTGTCCACATCGTTGCATCCCACATTAACACCAAGGACTCTACGACGTCTACGAGATGGAGGAGATGGTAGTAGTAGTAGTAGTAGTAGTAGTAGTAGTAGTAGTAGTAGTAGTAGTAGTAGTAGTGGTGGTAATAGCTATGTTGTGTCGATGGAGATAAAAAGGTTAAGAGAAGCTGCAGGTGTGATGGAGACAACACCCTCCCACTCCCCGCCCCCCTTCACCACCACCACCACCAGGAGACAGCGGGGGAGGGGGGGGAAGGGGGTAGGGGTGGAGGGGTGGTGAGTGGACAAGAACAGGGAACGAGTGGATAAAAAAAAACATCTTGGGAGAGAGAGAGAGAGAGAGAGAGAGAGAGAGAGAGAGAGAGAGAGAGAGAGAGAGAGAGAGAGAGAGAGAGAGAGAGAGAGAGACTATTAGAGACCAAAGAGTAGGCTAAAGTACCAGAAAACAAATGTAGGTAAATAAACAAACAAATACATATAAAAACAAACGAAAACATCCCCGTATAGTCACAATATATCAATAAAGAACTAATAAGTGAATCTTGGTTACTGCGTCTTGCCTTAATAATAACAAACAAACAAACAAACAACAACGGGAAAAGATTGAATACAAAGCGGCTCTGTGTGTGTGTGTGTGTGTGTGTGTGTGTAGAGTGGGTTGGTGCAAACGTAAGTGTGTAAGTGTGTTTAGGTGTGTGAGTGTAAGTGCATGAGGGACTGGAAGGCGGAGGCTGGGATGAAGTGGCCGAGAGAGAGAGAGAGAGAGAGAGAGAGAGAGAGAGCGGTAGCGGGGCAAGGCTGCTGGCTGACATAGGATCTGTATAGGACATCTGACCCGCCCGCCTCGTCCTGGCCTCCCCTGGACCTCTCATACCCTTACCCTCTAGTCTAGTGTTCGCTCTCTCACTCTCCTTTCTTCACACCCTCACCAGCCCTCATCATCACTCAGGCTTGACTCTTACGCCCACTGAAACACCTTATCAAATACCCGTTATATATATATTTTTTTTACAACAAAGGAGACGGCTCAAGGGCAACAAAAAAAGTGTAGAAAAAAAGCCCGCTACTCACCGCTCCCATAATAGACAGGAGTAAAGAGTGGCCAAAAGAGAGGTCAATTTCGGGTGGAGAGGTGTCTTGATATGCACTTGGAGGAGTCGAACATCCCTAAAACCCGTTAAAAACACTATACCTTTCCACGAGTCTATACAGTACATTATCACCTGAGTTTTTGTTTTTATTTTCACAAGTAGACCTTTTCAATAGTGCCGTTATTTAAGATCAGTACTCTTTCGGTCACTCCTCTCTAATATTTTCGGGAGCAGTGAGTAGCGGGCTTTTTTTCATTATTGTTTTCTTTGTTTAAGCCCTTGAACTGTTTCCTTTGCTGTAAAAAAATACATATATATTCAATGATTTTCAACTTTTCTTCGTCATTCACCTTAACTTCCGCACTTGATGGGGTTCTTGTATTCACTCCCGGCATGACTGGTCCAGGTAATGTGCGTGGGAATATTTAATTAAAGGGCACGGGAAGGTATAAACAAAAACAAAAAACAAAAAGGAACCAGGATGCATCTCTCACACCTTACGCATAAACTGTTACAAAATAAAATAAAAAGTTGCTCGGCCTACTTCTGCCATGACTACCACTGCTCCTCCTCTTTCTTCTCCTCTTCTGCCTCTTTCTTTTCCTCCTCTTCCTCTTCCAATTCCTCCTCCTCCTCCTCAACCTATCATCTGAGTCTGTATGTGGAAGAGGAGAAACGGATGAAGGGTTGTGTGTGGAAAATATAAGAGTTGTGTGAGAGGGAGGATGAGGAGAGTTGTGTGCGGGGAGAGAAGAGAGTGGTAAGGGTTGTGTGAGTTAGGGAGAGGGAGAGTGTGTTGTGTATCGCGAAGGAACAAGTGAGAGAGAGAGGAAGTTAGTCCCAAGTATGTGTGACCTCCGCTGAACGTCGCGAAACAATGTCTTGGGGCCACGAAAGAGAGGCGAGGCGAGGCGAGGAGAGAAGAGAAGAGAAGAGAAGAGAAGAGAAGAGAAGAGAAGAGGAGAGGAGAGGAGAGGAGAGGAGAGGAGAGAAGAGACAAGAGGAGAGGAGAGGAGAGGAGAGGGCATCGGCGAGGCTCCCTGATACCCCTTCCCCCCTGCCCTTAACCCTTACCTGGTGTTGGCGGTGGTGGTGGTGGAGGAGGTGGTGGAGGTGGTGGTGGTGCAGGATCTCTTACCCTTTTTAGCACATCGACACGACCATCATCACCACCATTCATCACCACTCTCAATACCTCCACCACCACCACGCAACACCATCAATACCACCACCACCACCATCTCCCTCTCCAGACCGTTACTGCACACCACCACCACCACCACCACTATGAATTTGGCGCGCACCCAACTCCACGTCCACACGATTACCCTCCTCCTCCTCCTCCTCCTCCTCCTCCTCCTGCCGGGGCCACATCCTCCGTCTGAGTCGATATTACCTGCAAGATGTTAATGATTTCCTGGGTTTGGGCGGTGATTATGGTAAAAAAAAAAATAGTGTTCGTCTCCCCTACTGCAAAGGCGTCACTGACCTCTTCTCTCCCCCCTCCGTTTTCTTCTCCCCCTCCCACAGACAGCCCCGTATCCTTTTCCTTCTCCCTATCCATATCCTTTTACTCTACCCCCCCCTCCCCCCGTTCCCTGTATTAATCTCTCCCCTTCATAAGCTTCTTCCCTCCCTGTATCCTTCAGTCTCCCTTCTCTCCCTTCCATATCCTCTTCCCCCCAAGTATCCTTCTCTCACCCCCCCCTGTCCCCCGTATCCTGCACTCAGATTATCAATTAACCGAAAAAAAATCAATGGCGAAGCTAATTTTGATCAGTTTCATTCATTTCACCAATAAAAACGCTTCATAATGTGTGTGTGTGTGTGTGTGTGTGTGTGTGTGTGCGAGTAACGTTCACATAATGATTTCCGTAAGTAATCACCGCGGAACAGTCAAGTCACGCTCCTGTCACCCAGTCGGTCTTGCACGGCGCGCTGTACCAACCTGCACTGGGGACGCTGCTAGGGAGATAACAGGGAGCTTAAGTAGGGTGACGTGAGACCTCCGTAGTACAGCAGGTAGGAGTGTGTACCATTAATTCAAGGAGAGCCATGCTTATGTTTACCTAATAATGAGAAAGTGATAATGAAGGAAAGATATTGGTGTTTTTTTTCTTCTCATAAGGTATATAAGTTGTTTCCTGTGTTCTTACTTAGCCAAAAATATATCCGTAATAAGTAGAGGTTCTATTAATGAATTCAACGAGAGCCATAGATATGTTAACCAGATAAAGAGAAAGTGATCATGAGAGGAGAGGTGTTTGTTCTCTCTCTCTCTCACAATGTATATAAGTTGTTTCCTTTGTTCTTGTCTAGTCAAAAAGATCTTCGTAGTGAGTAGAAGAGCCATCAATGACTTCAACGAGACACACATATGTTAACCTAATAATGAGAACGTAGTAATGATTGGCAAGGTGTTGGTGGTTGGTTTTTTCTCATCTGGTAATACTGTTTCCTGTGTTCCCCAATAGCGAAAAAGATCTCCGTAGTAAGTTGAAGTACCTACCAATAATGAATTCAACGAGAGCCCTACATAAGTTAACCTAATAATGAGAAAGGAAGGCTGAAAGGAAATTGTTCTCTTCTTACACTCGCACGGTATATAAATTGTTTTCTGTGCTCTCGTCTCACCAAAACAGAACCGGCGCATGAATTTAACATTTCCAAAACAAATGGTTGCCTTGGCACGAACTTTCGCACCACACTGAGCCGGTGTATAAATTTCCCATTTCCTCGGAGGCATCAGACTGCATCCTTGAACTTAATCAGGTTACTGTCAGTGCCCATCAGCGGCAGGAACACGCCAGCCCGACAGCTCCGGCGCGGCCCGACTGACACAATCCTAAACACTCCGGCAACAATAACTCTAAACAGCCGCGCCCCGCCTCGGCTGCTTTCATCTCGTACGTTGTTAAGAGGACGAAAATAATTCCGCTTAAAACTTAATTAATTGACTTAATTAAATACGACTGGCACAATTCCTTAATTACATTCCCGAGTGTATTCCGCGAGTCGAGGAAGCCGCCCCCTGTATGGCTGGGGCCGCGCTGGAGTGGGGGGAGGGGGGGGGAGGGGGGCGCTGCTGGGGCTCGCTGATGAAATGGATTATGAAAAGGCTGAATTAAGCTTCGTTGTAATAAACGCTACTTAGCAGAGTCGCCCTTAATATACGTGTGTGTGTGTGTGTGTGTGTGTGTGTGTGTGTGTGTGTGTGTGTGTGTGTGTGTGTGTGTGTGTGTGTGTGTGTGTGTGTGTGTGTGTGTGTGTGTCCCCCCCTGCCCCCCATGTAAGATTTTGGGAGAAGGAAAACGCGATATAATTTGGTAAATTGGATAATTTTGTGTGGGGATTGAGGCTCCCCCCCCCCCTTCCCCTCCCACACACACACAGATAGTGCTTACCCCCCTCCCCCATGCGTCCTCCCTCATACGCAGACCCCTGGATACGCTACTGGTGTGTGTGTGTGTGTGTGTGTGTGTGTGTGTGTGTGTGTGTGTGTGTGTGTGTGTGTGTGTTCGCTACAACATACTACACTCGCCGCCAAACTTGGGATAACTTGCTCCTTCCTCCCCTCGCCACCGTAAGCCACACTTCGGTCCTCGCGGGGCGGCGGCGTCTCACATGACCCATCTTTTTACGAGCCTCCGCGCCGCCACATCTGCCGGCGCACCCTTCCGCCCACTCTCCCAGGGGTCGCGAAGGGGCACCCGAGAGAGGACCCACGACCTAGCCACGACCCCGCTGTTGCCTTCTCACGCTCACTTCCCCTCGTGTCTCCTCACCCTTCTCTTACTCTACTCTGCTCTCATTTATCTCCTCCTCTCCTCTTCTCTACTCTTACTCTTCTCTTCCGCTTCGCTCTCATTTTTCAAGTCTTTTCTTACTTTCCTCTTACTCCAGTCTTACTCTACTCTTCCCTTTACCATTATCTTACAGTTGCTTTCATTTGTCTCCTCTCCTCTCCTCTCCTCTCCTCTTCTCTACTCTTATTCTTCTCTTCCCCTTCGCTTTCATTTTTAACTCCTCTCTTCCTTTCCTCTAACTCTACTTTTCCTCTTTGTATTTCCTCACATTTCCTCTCATTTAATAACCTGTTTTTCCCCTCTAACGTGTATCGTGCATACTGTGTCCCCTTTAATTTTAGTAGAGATGTATATTGAATTAGTTTTTTTTTTTTCCCTCTCTCTCTGGCAAACGTGAACACGGTTAACCATTTTTATTCGGTAGATTTTTTTTAAGCGAAATTAAATTCTCTCTCTCTCTCTCTCTCTCTCTCTCTCTCTCTCTCTCTCTCTCTCTCTCTCTCTCTCTCTCTCTCTCTCTCCCAGGCCTTCCTTTAAATATGCATGAGGGGAAAGACGTGAACACAACACGTGTGCACGAGGCATAAGCTAATAACATTACCGAAGAGGTTCCAGAAAACATTCACATTATTTTGAAAAGTGAAACAGTAAGTACCACCCAGGCGAAAGGTACACACACACACACACACACACACACACACACACACACACACACACACACACAAACACACTCCTCTTTGCATGGGTGAGTAACGCGAACAAACAAACGATAAATGGAATAATATCTCTTCTATTTTTATTTACTATTTTGTGTTGACTATATATACTATTGTACTCTTTCTGACTGGATGGATGGATGGATGGATGGATGGATGGATGCCTTTAGGGTTTTGTTATGATCTCTTTGGTTCATTATTTCGTATTCTACTTATTCGTCTTTCTAGTTGGTAAGGTTTTTTTTTCTCTCGTCGTAGAAACTCATATAACAACACAGTAACCAGTTCTTTTTTATTGATTTGTATTCCTCTGTTAATTATCTTCTGTGGAAACTCTTATAAAAACACAGTAAGTAAATAAACTATGCTAAAAATACTAATGAAAAACTGAACTTGCACGCAAAAAGCCAAGAATTCAGTGATACCAGTAACCCAATGTTCTGATCTGGCAACACTGTGATCAAGTCCAGCCCCTTCTGTGCCTCCTCCGGACAAGCCGCGGGTCAGGCCGGAGGTGGCGGGTCTCGGTCACCGCGTCCACAGACCCTTACGGAGCATATTTCCCCCACGAGCCTCGCCAGTTTCGCCTCGTTCGCCTCGTCAGACTTTCACCTTCAAGAGTAAGTGCATCCTGCCTCTGAAGGGTTCGGTGCACGCAAGGAAGGGATGTGGGTGTGGCTGCTTGCTCCCCCAACCCACCACCCTCCCCACCGCCACCCACCGCCCACCACCCTCACCTCCACCGCCCACCAACCTCTTCCCCTCCCACGCCCACGCCCTTTTTCCTCCATGTCAAGGACGCTTCTGGTCACTGCTCACGTATACGCCGACTTAGCGATATTTACTAAGGATGAATCGGAGTTGGTAATACACGGAAACATGTCACTCGCTCCCTCCTCTACCACGCCCTAAGTCCCCTATGAGAACCGGCTCACTCTTTGGTGTTTCTGCCTCTGAGACTAAAAGACTAAAAGAACTAAAAGGAGAAAACTTATACTTGACTGGGTTAGGAAGGACGAGAAGAAAATATGGATTATAAACGTGGAATAAGAAGAAAGCAATTTAGAGAATGCAACATGAAGGTGACATGTTTCTGCCTCTAAGACGAAGAGATTAAAACTTATACTTGACTGGGTTAGGAAGGACGAGAAGAAAATATGGATTCTAAACGTGGAATAAGGAGGTAGCAATTTAGAGAATGCAACATGAAGGTGACATGTTTCTGCCTCTAAGACTAAGAGATTAAAACTTATACTTGACTGGGTTAGGAAGGACGAGAAGAAAATATGAACTCTAGGCGTGGAATAAGAAAGTAGCTATTTGGAGAATGCAATGTAAAAGTGACACCAGGGACATGGATATACTATTAATCATGAGGGTGAATAAGAAAACGGATGAACAACGGGGAATCTTAACACCATGATGAAAGCCTTTTGCTACGTATGGAACTTAAAAAAAAGGAAAGAAAACAGCGAAGAATAGAAAATAATAAAAAATGAAAATAAATGAAGAACGGAGGAATCTGAACACCTTGAAAACCAGTAGCTACGTATAAAAAAAAAGAAAAAAAACATTATTAAACAGGGGAACCAAATATATATAAACGAACATAAATGAAAACCTCGAAAGCTCATCGTCACGTACTATGTAATGCAAAAAAACAAATCGAGTAAAAAATCTAAACAACTCAAAATATATGAACAACCGAATCTCTAACAAAGCCCGGAAGCCAACAAGCAAGCCAAGCAGGAGCAAAAGAGTCCACAAACGAGGCAGGCAAAAGGTAGTGTATCAGAGTAGCGGCGCATATATCCATTTTATTGACGTAAGCTTGAGCAAACTAATCAAGGGTATGAGCAAACATGCCTGCTTAAACCGACAGACAGGCAGGCAAGGTCACGCTACGCCCCCCTACCTAACCCTTCCCCCTTCCATCTCCACCCCCTTTCTCCCCTTTTTTTTTTTTTACAACAAAGGAGACAGCTCAAGGGCACAAAAAAGGAAACAATAATATGAAAAAAGCCCGCTACTCGCTGCTCCTATAAAGAATCCAGAGAGGTGGCCGAAAGAGGGGTCAATTACTTCCTTCTTTTCTCCCTTCTCTCTTCTCCCTCGCCACCACAGCCTATTCCCTTTGCCCGGTTTCTACCCTCCCTGCCTCCCTGCCTGCCTGTCTGCTCCCTACTTCGCCTCTGTCACAGCCCCGATCTCGTTCCATTCCCATTCCCTTTCCCTTCTCTGTCCCCATTCTCTTCCTACAGTCCCTTTCCTCTGCTGCCACATTCCCCTTCCTGCGCCCCTGCCTTCCCCTTTTCTCGTTCCATTTCCTTTTCTCTTTCCCTTCTCTGTCCCCTTCTCTTCCTTTTCCTCCTTCACTTTCCTTTCCCTTCCTTCTCCTTCCTATGTCCCTTTCCCTTCCTGCCATCTTTCCTTTCCACGCCCCTGCCTTCCCTTTTTCTCGTTCCATTCCCCTTTTCTTTCCCTTCTCTGTCCCCATTCTCATCCTATTCCGTCCCCTTCCCTTTCCTCCTCCCTCCTACGTCCCTTTCCCTTCATGCGCCCCTTCTCTTGCACACCCCTGCCTTCCCCTCTTCCTCACTCCACCCCCATTCTTTCTCCCCGTCTTTTCCCATAACTTTTCCCCTTCCCCATCCACCCCCACACATCACCCCCATCCATCTCCCACCACCCCAGCCAATCGTAACTTGACTCAACTGATCGCGATGCAGTAAATCACGACACGGAAGACTTTGCAGGCTAATGAACGCGTATATATAGTTACGAGACCAGCATCGGCGCACACTAAAGGGCCGTGTTTAGCCATCAAGCCGGCCAGCCACCGCCTCCTCCCCACACGCTGGCCGGTCACTAATTAGCACTCCCTCGGGATATAAGAAACGCTTGGTCTTTCCCCGGCTAACAGGACCAAAGCAAGGCATGAACAAAAGCTTAGTGCAAATCTGCGGAGACGGAGAAGGAGGTGGAGAGAGAGGGGGGGGAGGGATGAAGGGAGGAGAAGAAGGAGGATGGGAGAGACGGGTGAGTGGGGCAGGAGAGGAAGAAGGAATGAAGGGGATGGAGAGGGAAGGTAGGAAAGAGGGAGGGAGCGGAAGGAGGATAGAGAGATGGGTGAGGGGGGCGGGAGAGGAAGAAGGAATGAAGGGAAGGGGATGGAATGGAAGGAATTAAGGCAGGAATGAAAGGGAAGGAAGAAAGGATAGAGAGAAAGGGAGGTGGGGAGGATGGAGAGGGAGTAAAAACGAAGGGAAGGGATGGAGGATGGAGAGAGGATGAAGGGGATGGAGGGAAGGCAAGAACGGAGGAAAGAAGGAGGATAGGAAGGCAGGGGAAAGATAGTGAGGTGGGAGAGGGAGTAGGGACGAAGGGAGGGGGATGCAGGGACGGGGGGGGGGGGGGGAAGGAAGGAGTGAAGGCAAGGAGGAAGAAATGGGAGGAAAGTAAGAACCGAGGAAGAGGAGGGAAGAAAGAGAACGCAAGGAGGAAGAGAGATAGAGAGGAGCAACGAGGAGGAGGGCAAGGAGAGGAGTGAAGGGAAGAAGGTGCCAGGGGGGGGTTCAGGGGGGGGAGGGGGGGGCGTTGCAGGGGTGAGCTTTTGATGTGTCTGCCGGCGGTGGCTGGAGGCAATGAAGGCATGGAAGCACTGTGGCGGAGAGCTTCAAGGGAGTGCGGCAGCGGCGGAAGGGAGAGGAGGAAAGGGAGAGGAAGGAAGGGAGAGGGGATAAGAGGAGGGGAGGAAGAGGTGACACACTGGCGGAGGGAGGAAAGGGAGAGGTGACACAGTGAAGGGGGAAGGGAGGGAGGGAAGAGGAGGGGAGGAAGGGGTGACACACTGGCGGAAGGGAGAGGGAAGGAGAGGGAAGGGAGAGATGACACAGTAAAGGAGGAAGGGATCAGGGGAAGGGGAAGGGGATGAAGGGGTGACAAACTGGAGGAAGGAGGAAAGGGGAGAGAAGGGAGAGGTATGGAGAGGGAAGGGAGAGGTGACACAGTGAAGGAAGAAGGGAGGGAAGAAAAGGAAAGGAAGGGGTGACACACTGGTGGAGGGAGAGAAGGGGAGGGAAGGGGAGGGAAGTGGGAGGTAGGAGAAGGAAGGGAGAGGTGACACACGGAGAGAGGGACGGTAGGGAAGGGAGGGAGGGAGGGAGAGACGACACAGTAATATTCATAGATTGAACCACACGCTCAAAATTCCAATTAACTGTGTCAATATACTTGGCAGCGTAGAGCACACAAGGTCCCTCTCCGGCGCTACTAGTGTTCAACAACCTTGTCAGGGCCGGAAGCAGCAGCAGACCCATTCAGCAGACTCCTTTAGCAGAGCCCTCGCCCTCCTCGACTCCTGGATTGTGAAAGCGGTGGGCCAGAGCGCTAGAGGGAAGGAAGGGAGAGAAGAGGAGGAGAGAAGGAAGGAAGGAAGGCTGCAGGAGAGCTCTGTGGTTTCTGTGTTACACCAACGTTCTTCAGCACAGATTCTAGGCACAGGAAAAGAAGGAAAGGAAAAGGCACGAGGGAAGGAGAAAGGACGAAAAAATGGGAGAGAAGGAAGGAAGGAAGGCTGCAGGAACGTTCTGTGGCTTCCTTGTACTACACCAAGGCTCTTCAACACGGCATCCACGCAGAAGGAAGAAACCAAGGAAGGAGGAGGAAAAAACATAGGAAGGAAGGATGCAGAGACGCTCTTTAGCTTCTGTGCTACACCAAAACCCTTCAACACAGCATCCAGGCACAACATCCCTCCCTCCTCCTTCCCCCACACCTCCCAATGCCACCATCTCCACCGATCATCTGCTGGGAGGCCACATGGGGAAGGCTCAGGCGATCATCTTCAACAGGGGACAGGGAGGCAGGCGGAGCAGGCAAGGGGAAGGGCAAGCAGAGGAGAGTAGGAAGGGGAACTGAAGAGAGTAAGATTGGGAGAGAGCAAGAAGGAGAAGCAGACGTGAGGAAAGGAAGAAGGGGAGAGAGGAGAGGAAGGGATAATAGGCAGGAGAGACAGGCAAGGAAAGGGTGACAGACAGGGAGAAAGCAGAGAAGGAGGAGAAGGAAGCTGGCTGAGAGGGCGAACAAGCAGGCAAAAAGGAGAAAAGAGGAGAGCCAAAAAAGAAGAAAAGGAAAATTGGAAGAACGAGGAACGAGAAGGAAAAAGGGGACAAGGAAGAGGAGCAGGAGTAGGAGAAAAGGAGTGAAAAGAGCAGGAAAGGCAAGTAAAAGGGGAAGAAGGAGAGGTGGAGGCAAGGGAGAGAAGCAGGAGGAGTAGAAGAAAAAGTGAGAAGAGGAGGCAAGGGAAGGCAAGGAAAGGGAAAATCATACAAAGGGAAGCAGGGATAGAGTAAGGGTAAGGATAAGGTAGGCAAGGGTAAGGGGCAAGGTTGGCAAGGGAAAGAGAAGGCACACTTTAAGAGGCCAGTCAGAGGATGCATAAAGGAATAAAAAGAAAAAGGAGGCGAAGCGGCTTTCCCGAGACGATCATTCGCTTCGTGGAAAGGAAAATACCGGGAAAAAGTGCTAAGGGGAACCAGTAGTAGTAGTAGTAGTAGTAGTAGTAGTAGTAGTAGTAGTAGTAGTAGTAGTAGTAGTAGTAGTAGTAGTAGTTTATGTCAGGAAAATAAACATGGGTGGAGGTATCTTTTATGTAGCTTAAAAAAAAAATAGTAGTAGTAGTAGTAGTAGTAGTAGTAGTAGTAGCGGTAGTGACATCTTCCTCTTCCATGCAGGTCTTAATTTTTTTTTTTTCATAGACGAGTTGAAATAAAAAAACAAAACAAAGGAAAGCCCCAAAAGCATAACTCAAATTAATAAAAGAAAAGTTAATCTTGGAACGTCTTTTTTTTCAGCTGTTTATGATTTTTTTTTCTTTTACAAACCACGCGTAAAAAAAAGAGGTTCCACTCCTTAGACGTGAACCCTTACACACATCTACGCAACATACACAAACACGTACGTACATATATACACTTACACACACTTACGCATCTTATACACACACGTACGTACATATATACACTTACACACACTTACGCATCTTATACACACACGAACGTACATATATACACTTACACACACTTACGCACCTTATACACACACGCACGCAAATATATACCCTCATCCACACACACCCTTGCCTCTGTATTTCCTTCGCTGCGAGAGACTAGGCGAAAATTACATTATACATCATTAATTATTATTCTTATGCAGCTCCGCGTCTCACAATATGACTTCCAACTTCAAAGACACATCAATCCTTTCGCACTCCACCCCTCTCTCTCTCTCTCTCTCTCTTTCCTTCTTTCTTTCTTTCTTTCTTTCTTTCATTCATTTTTTCGTTAGTTAGTTCGTTCTCTCTCTCTCTCTCTCTCTCCTTCTTTATCTTATTCAGCATGATAATTACACTACTAACTTACTTACCACATACACATACTGTCTTACTTACGTCAAAACACACACACACACACACACACACACAAACACACGAGTATATTATTTTCACCACCAGCACCTCCTCCTCCTCCTCCTCCTCCTCTTCCTCCTCCTCCTTCTCCTCGCTTTGTGCCGCCTCCGCCTCTCTCTCCCTCCTTAATGGATTCTTTGGCCAACTTAATAAAGTCACTCCAAGCTTATTAAGGAGGCCGAGGGAAGAAATGCATGGCTATTAACGCAATTAGCCGACGACGCAAATAATGTAATGTGTATAATAGGGGCGTGGAGGGAGAAGGCCTGTGTGTGTGTGTGTGTGTGTGTGTGTGTGTGTGTGTGTGTGTGTGTTATAATAAAACCGCGTTGAAAAAGAGGGGAACGTTTTTTTTTTTTTTTGGGGGGGTTATATAAGTTCTCGCGTTTCATAATAGTCTCCCCTTCTCTCTCTCTCTCTCTCTCTCTCTCTCTCTCTCTCTCTCTCTCTCTCTCTCTCTCTCTCTCTCCTCCTCCTCCTCCTCCTCCTCCTCCTCCTCCTCCTCCTCCTCCTCCTCCTCCTCCCAGTCCATTAAGGTTTCACACTACGAAATTTCATTCAGTTTCCAACACACACACACACACACACACACACACACACACACACACACACATGGTCCTACTTAGTGCAATAGCTAAAGTTTTCTGTTTCGCGCACGAGACAGATTGGACGCCATCATAGTCAAAGCAAGTCATTCCTTCGCTACGTCTGTCCTTGAATAGCCGTTTAAGACTGCCAAGGAAGGACAAGCGGCGAATAAAAGCATAATAAGAGCACAACCAGTGACAAAAACAACACCACCACTCACCCACCAGCACCAACACCATGCATACTTGGCACGATAAATAAATACGCGCGTGTGACACAGTGATGGGTCCATTTTCCCCGTCGTGGCGTATGCTTTTAAGGGATATGGGGGTCAGATTCTTAAACATTTCGTCGCCCAAGTTCACATATTTGACAAGGCTTTCGTTTATGTTGTGGGCATTTCCAGTAGTAGTTTTATGGCCCTGGTGGTAGTCTGACCCTTCTTCTGTACCATGAAACTAAAAACATTACATTTCGGGTCCCAAGTTCACATATTTAACAAGGCTTTCCTAGGAGTTGTGGGCATTTCCAGTAGTAGTTTTATGGCCCTGGTGGTAGTTTGACCCTTCTTCTGTACCATGAACCTAAAAAAACACTCATTAAAACCTGACTGATCTACTTTTTGGCCTTTGAAAATAGTTGATGTGAGAGGTGGAGGCGTCAGAAAATACCAACATTGACAGTCTCTGGGATGGAAAGTGAGAAGCGCCCAAAGAGGAATGGTGAGATCAATGTCAAGAGTCAGTAATCGAAAAGAAATACTGCAAACCGATAAGAAAACAAACAAAAGACAACGACCTGATAAAGGGTAATATATATAAAAAAAAATGGCCATTATCTAGACATGTGAAGGAGAGTGAACAACAGATGGACAAAAAGTGGGACCACCTGGGAAACAAATTATATAAAAAGACCCAAGGGGGAGGCTGCTGACCAGATGGTGTGACGATATTTAAGCTATACGGAACGATTACGTGGAAACTGGAAACGAGAGGTACAGTACAAGATAGAAACGAATGGAACCTTTCTCTTTCCTTTTCTTTCTTTTTCCTTCCCGTCCCATTGTTTTCCTTTCCCTCCCTTCCCTTCCCTTTCCTTCCCCTCCTTCCTTCCCTTTCTTCCTTTCCTGAAACTTGGAACCATTTGGGAGATGCACATGTCGAACTTGAACACCAGACATTAATTTTTTTTTATTTTTTTTTTGCGGTAAAGGAAGCAGCTCAATGAAGAAAAAAAAAAGATGTAAAAATGACCACCACAAGACAGCTGGCATATATAACATTCCTAACACAACTAAAAAAAAAATTATACTAAACTAAAAAGAAATAAAATATATATATACAAAACTGACCACTACAAGACCGCTGATATATTCTTCCTTCCACAACTAAAAAAAAAAAAAAAAATTATACTAAACTAAAAAGAAATAAAAAATATATATATACAAAACTGACCACTACAAGACCGCTAATATATTCTTCCTTCCACAACTAAAAAAAAAAAAAAAAATACAGTACCAGCAAACGCTTCCGCAGCACGTGGTTAAATATTTAGGTTCGTGTATCCAACATGTTTTACTTATTATTATTAAGTGATCTATTTATTCACGCATCTAATTATCTTTTTTATTTATTTATCCGCTTTACTGAACACACGAGGAGGATCTGGCATGTGTGTGTGTGTGTGTGTGTGTGTGTGTGTGTGTGTGTGTGTGTGTGTGTGTGTGTGTGTTATTTCTCTCTCTCTCTCTCTCTCTCTCGAACGGAGGAACACACACCTTTAGTCTGCCGAGGAAACCGCTATCACCACCACCACCACCACCACCACCACCACATCACCATCACCACCACCACCACATCACCATCACCACCACCGCCACCACCATCACCACCACCACTTCCTCTACTCCTACCTCTATATTCGTACCCTCCCCCCCCACCTCCTCCATCCACCTCCACTGCTCCTGCTACTCAAACAAACAAACTGCAAATTCAATTATCCACTTCTCATCCTCCCCCTTCAGAGCTTCCTCCTCCTGCTACTGCTACTGCTACTCCTGCTGATACTGTTGTTGTTCTAGTTATTGTTGGTTCCTTTCCCTTTTAATTTGGTTGTATTTCATAGTATTTTTATTATCCTTCATTTCCTTTCTTTTCGTTTCTTTATCCTCCCTTCCTTTCCCTTCCTTTTCCTTTCCATTTTTGTTTTTGTTTTCGGTTGTTGTTTTTGTTTCTGTTTTTTCCCCTCTGTTTGTTTTGTTCCTCTTTCTATGACGTGTTTTTTTATAGTAAAGGAGACAGTTCAAGGCCATAAAAAAAGAAAATAATGAAAAAAAAGCCCGCTACTTACTGCTCAAAAAAAAAAAAAAAAAAAAGAGTGCAGAGGAGTGTTTTTGTTGTTGATTGTTCTTCCTTCTTGTTGTTTTGGTTTATGTTTATTTCTTCTGTTCTTATTTCTGTTCCTGGTTCGGTTTTGTTTTTTGTTATTTTTTTACCTCCTGTTCGTTTTCCTCCTCTTCACATATACTGTTAATGTTTGTTTGTTCTTTTGTTGGTTATTCTCTCTTCCTGTTCCGCATGTTTTCTTACCCTCTGCTACCTTAATTCGTACCCCTATTCATGCTTCCTTCCTCCTCCTCCTCCTCCTTCCCTCCACCTCCTCCTGCTCCTCCTCCTTCTTCGTACTACTACTGGCATTTCTATTGTTGCTATTGTTACTGCTAATGATAATCTCTTTCTACCCTTTCCCCTGCTTCTGCTCCCCTTCCCCTACCCCCCCTACACACACACACACACACACACACACAGACACACACACACACAGAGTCGAAATCAATGTAAAGGATAAATATTCCGGTCATTACGACGAGGCGACAGTCCATGCTGCTTCTACATGTATACCGACCGTCGTTTGAGCCTCACACACACACACACACACACACACACACACACACACACACACCAACGCCAATTTCCCGTACCTTCTTATGTACCCTAACATTTCCCTTAACCTTTCTTTCCCATTTGCTTTTTTTTCCTTTTCTTTTATTTGCATTTCTTTCATTTCTCTTCCCTTCCTTTCATTTCCTTCCCTTGTCTTCTTTCTTTCCTTTTTTTTCCTTCTTTTCCCTTCCCTTTCCTTTCCTTTCCTCATCCTTTTTCTTCTCTCCCCTTCCCTTCCACTTGCGTCCCTTTTCCTTCCCTTCCCTTCCCTTTCCGTCTTTTCCCTTTCCTGTCCTTTCCTCGTCATTTTCCTTCTCTCCCCTTCCCTTCCCCTTGCTTCCCTTTTCATTCTCTTTCCTTTCCTGTCGTTCCCTCCCTTCCTTTCTCGATAATACACACCATCAACCCTTTTCCACCCTCCCACACACACACAAACGCACGCACAGACGGACATCCATCCTTCCTCCCCATCTTCACCTTCCCCCAAACACACACACACACACGCACACACGCACGCACACCTAACCACCGTCCGACACACACATTCACGCACACAAACATCCTCCTATCCCCCTTCCTACACGCACTCATGCAAACACACACTTCCCATGCACCCCTCTCTCTCCACCTCACCTCCCCGACACGCACGCACACACATCCACGTCCCGTCCATCCCTACAATCGCCCGGGGCTCCACAATCGCTCCTGACGGCACTTTCAATATCAACACGCCTGCCAAGAATCCCGGATATGTCGATACACGAGCGATGTAGCATGAATCACTGTCAGACTCGCGCCCTGTCCACCCAGCCCAGTCCGGTCCGGTTCACGTATTTCCCTTCTCTGTACGGGTATTCACGTGACGCCCACTCTTGAACAGGTTAGGTTAGGTTAGGATTAGTTGTATTTCGAGTAGAGTTGTATTTAGAGCAGAGTTAGGTTAGGATTAGTTGTATTTAGAGTGGACTTGTATTTAGAGAAGAGTTAGGTTAGGTTAGGTTAGGATTAGTTGTATTTAGAGTGGACTTGTATTTAGAGAAGAGTTAGGTTAGGTTAGGGTTAGTTGTATGAGTAGACTGTATTTAGAGTAGAGTTAGGTTTGGTTAGGTTAGGATTGGATAAGTTGTATGAGTAGATTGTATTTAGAGTAGAGTTAGGTTAGGTTAGGTTAGGTTAGGATTAGTTGTATGAGTAGACTGTATTTAGAGTAGAGTTTGGTTAGGTTAGGTTAGGATTGGATTAGTTGTATGAGTAGACTGTATTCAGAGTAGAGTTAGGTTAGGTTAGGTTTAGGAGACACTCAAGGTATTTTTAAGTAGGAATCACAATGAGAGCATTTTTCAGAACACCCCGTGGTTAGTTTCGAAGATACAGCCGAGCGTCTTCACCCAGGGACAACATACCCTTAGAGAGACTGTGAATATATATGCGTCCGGTTCACCACCCAGTCCCAAAGAGATTCACGGTGGTAGTGGTGGAGTAAAGTAGTAAAGAGAAAAATAAGGTGAATGGATATATGAGGAACTGGGGGTTTTAAAGAATTTCGTGGATTCGTTTTTTTTATTTTATTTCGTTCATGTTTAGTTGTTGTTTTGGGTATCTGTGAGTGTGTTAGTGTGTGTTAGTGTAAGTGTGTGTGTGTGTGTGTGTGTGTGTGTGTGTGTGTGTGTGTGTGTGTGTGTGTGTGTGTGTGTGTGTGTGTGTGTGTGTGTACGCCTCAACAAAAAAAAACGTGATACAATTTCCAAAACCCTAAAAAAAAACACTAATTAAACAAAAAGATATAACATACAGTAGAGATAAAACGAAACACACACACACACACACACACACACACACACACACACACACACACACACAAAGGAGTAAATATTATACCAGAACAAAATACGATATCTATAAAGCTCCTTCTCTGTTGTGTTGCTCAATAAATTCAACCTCGGGAGCCTCTCTAATGACAATAAGTCCATAATCCCTCAACCCTCTGTTTTCCATGATCCCCCTCGCCTTCGTCTGCGGTTCCCCGTTAATGCTGCGACCCCCTTCCCTCCTTTCCTTTCTCTCCTTCCTCCCTCCTTTCTCTCTCTTTCTTCCCAGTGGAGTGTTGTTACCTCCCCTCGACAAGTCTTCATCCCATCTTGATCTCTTCGTCCTCCTCCTCCTCCTCTTCTTCTTTCTCCTCCTCCTCCTCCTCCCCCTCTTCGTCTTCTTCGCTTACGATCAGACTGGAATGTTTTACCGTATTTCGTGAGCCTTTTTTTCCATCCTTGCCTTATTTCGTCTTTCCCTGCCTTCGTTTTCGTTTCCTTTCCTTCTCTTTCGTATAATGGCCTTTTTTTCCCTTTCCTTTTCTTTCCTTTTCTTTTCTTTCCCTTTCCTTTCCTTCCCTTCTCTTTCTTATGATATCCTTTCCTTTCCTTTCCTTTCCTTTCCTTTCCTTCCCTTCTCTTTCTTATGATATCCTTTCCTTTCCTTTCCTTTCCTTTCCTCTTCCTTTCCTTTCCTTCCCTTCTCTTTCTTATGTTCTTTCCTTTTCTTTCCTTCCTCGTCCTGTGCTGCCTGACCCTTCTCCTCATCTATTTCTCGTCTCTTCCTTCCTTTACCCGATGCTTCTCTTCCTTTTTTTCTCTTTATTCACTCCTCTCCTTTCCCTCTCTCCTCTTTATTTCCTATTCACTTTTTTTTCCTGCCATACCCTTCCCTTCCCTGCCCATTCCCTTCACGTCCAATTATACATGTCCCTTTCCCTTCCCCTGCTTACCCTATCCTGTTCCCTTCCTTTCCCTATACCCAACTCACACCTACCCAATGCAACCATTACCTTCCTTTCTCTACCATACACTATTCCTTCCTTTCCCTTCCTTTCCTCCTATTTCCTTCCATTCCCTACCCAATCTAATCCTTATCTTCCCTTCTCTGCCATGCACTACTTTTTTCTTTCCTTCCCTCCCTGATCTCCCCCCCCCCCCTATTCTCTCCCTTCTTATTCTTTCCATTTCATTCCTTTCCCTTCCCTTCCCATCCCTTTCCTACTCTACCTTACTATTCCCTTCCTTTACACATCCTCCCGTCCATCATCCTCTGCTCCTTCTGAAATCCAGCGACCGAGCATCAGTTCCAGACGGGTAAAATAAGGACAGGCGGGAGGGAGGGAAGGATGGAGGGAGGGGAGGGAGGGAAGAAGGGAGAGAAGGAGGGATGGAGTCCTCAGTTCTCCCTCCCGGTGTGGATGCGTCGCCTCTGATGCCGCGCGGGGAAGCGTTAATGTATCTCCTGACAAGGTGAATATAATTGTCCCACTTCACTCGATTCTCTTCTTCTGGTGATGCTGATGATGCTGATGATGATTCTCTACCTTCCCGCCCCCACGCCATGAATGTTCCCACTTCTGTCGTGCGTCTCGTCTGCCTTTGTGTGATGGTTGTTGATGGTGGAAGAAGTATTGGGGGGAGTGGTGGTTGTGAGGAAGAGAAAAGAAGGGAAGAAAGGAAGGAAAGAAGGAAGGAAGGAAGGAAGGAAGGAAAGGAAAGGGAGGGAATGGGAGGAAAAGTTAAGCAAAGGGAAGGGATGTGAAGGGAAGAAAGGAAAGGGAAGGGAGGGAAAGGGAAAGGAAGGGAAGAAAGGAAGGAAGGAAAGGAAAGGAAAGGGAGAGAAAGGAAAGAAATGGGAGGGAGAGTAAAGCAAAAGGAAGGGAAGGGAAGGGAAGGAAGGAAAGGAAAGAGAAGGGAGGGGAAGGGAAAGGAAGGGAAGGGGAAGGGAAGGATGACACACACACACACACACACACACACACACACACACACACACACACACACACACACAGACCGAGGCAGCTGTTCATTGCCCCTTCCAGCTGACCCACATCCTCACCAACACCTGCCCGCTCATTGTATATGTATAACGCCCCCGCATGAATCAACCGCGCCCCATGCCTGTGTCGCCCCCTCACGCCCTGCAAGACACACTACTCACCTGCATAAGACACCTGACCTGGGCCTCGACTCCACTTCTCCTGTCCATTAACCTCTGCTATTGAAACTAATCTTAGCTACTACGAATTCGGTGTTTGTTAACTGATCTTACTATACGAATTTATTGTTTATTTACCAATGTTAAAACGAATTTGGTGTTTACTTACTGATCAATGGAAATATTTATCACCGCTGTACTAGGAAGCGACAGACTCAGAATTTAGGTCAACGACACAGAGACGTAAATAACAGACGGAAAAACTCATACAGGTAAGGTAAGGGAAGGTAAGGTAAGGGAAGGGAAAGGAAGGGAAGGTGAGGAAGGAGACGCATAGTAGAAAGGAAGAAGTAGGTGAAGAACTAAATCAAGGCAAAAAATAAAAGAAAGGGAACGAAAATAAAAACGAAATCTAAGAAAAGACTTGAGAAAAGAGACGACTAAGGAATGAGCTCGACAAAGAGAAATAGAAGAAAAACAAGAACCATACAAGAAAAAAACGTGAATTAGAATAAGGAAAGAGAAAGAGGTTTGTATAATAGGTAAGTGTTTTGACGCTTGTAAATAGGTCACGAGGGCAATGCTTATAAATAAAAAAAACTGGGTCGTGCAAGAATAGTCTCAACTTGAAGGACGCAGGCGTGAACGGAGACTATTGAGTGTTCGTTAAAAGGAGTGAGAGAGAGAAGAAGATAAAATAGAATTAATAGAAGAAGAAGAAAAAGAAGAAGAAAAAGGAGAAGAAAAAGAAGAAGAAGAAGAAGAAATAGGAAATGGATTAAAAAAAGAAAAACCAAGAAGAAGAAAAAGAAGAAGAAGAAGAAGGGAGAAAGTGGAGGAGGAAATGAAGGAGCAAATAACGGAGGAAGTGGAGGAGCAAGTGGAAGAGGAGGAGGAGGAAGTATGATGGAGGGAGAAAGGAAAACACGAAGGAAAATAAGAAAACAACAAAGAGGGAGAGAGAGAGAGATGTAGGAGAAGATAAGAGAGCAGGATGTACGAGAGAAAGAGTGAGAAGGAAGATACGAAGGGAAAAAAGGAAGGAGGAGGAGGAGGAGGAAAGAAAGGAGGAGGAGCAAATGGAGAGCAAGTAGGGGACCGTTTTCCCGTTTTCTTCGTCTTCCCGTTTTCCTTCCAGCAGCGTAAGGCGAGGACGGTAACAATGTGGATTTAGTCTTCATCTATAGGCATGAGATGTATCGATCACTACGACGACCACCGCTTCTTCTTCTTCTTCTTCTTCTTCTTCTTCTTCCTCCTCCTCCTCCTCCACCTCTCCTTTTTTTCCCGTTTGACAATTTTTTTTTTAGTCTGTCCTTCATTCTAGTTATCTTCCTCTTCTTTTCTTCTCTTTCTCCTTTTAGCGGCCAAAATCTAGAATAGGAGGTGACTTTGAGCCTTTTCCTCCTCCTCCTCCTTCCTCCTCCTCCTCCTCCTTTCTTTATTCCTTCCCTCTTGTTTCGTCTTTTTCTTCTTCTACTAATTCGTCTTTCGTTTCAAGTTTTTTTCCTCTGTTTTCTTGTTCTAATTCATGTTTTTTTCTTTCTTTCTTTTGTGGTTCTTGTTTTTCTTCTATATCTCTTTGTCGAGCGCTTTCCTTCGTCGTCTTTCTTTTTCACAATTATTTTCTTAAGATGTTTTTTTTGTGGTTTTTTGTTCCTTTCTTTGCTTTTTATTACCTGATCTAGTTTTTCGCCTTCTACTCTTCTTCTTTTCTTCATCTTTTAGCTCCTCCTCCTCCTCCTCTTATTCCTCCTCCATAACGTCTCCCCATGTACTCACAATTCCTCAAGTCAACCTGTTTTGTGCTTGCCGTCATCATCATCATCATTATTATTATCATTATCATTATTATTATTAGTGTTATTATTATCATCATCCTTTTTCTCTCTCCCTCACAAAAGCAATCTACAGCGGGGAAGGACGAGGTAAGAGGCAAGATCCATAATAACTTTCAAGGAGGCGAAGCTGGGAATAATAAGCGAAGGAGGACGAAACAATAAAAAAAGATCAGGTAAACAAAAAAAAAAGGGGGGGGGAGTTAAAGGGACAGTGTTGATTTGTCTTAGTAAGTGAATGACAGTGAGGAGGAGGAGGAGGAGGAGGAGGAGGAGGAGGAGCTAAAAGACGAAGAAAATAAGAAAGGTAGAAAGCGAAAAAATGGATCATGAAAAAAAAACAGAAGCGAAGGAACAAGAAAATTATAAGATAGAATTATAAGAAAAGAAAGTGAAGAAAAGAAATACTAAGAAATTACCTCGACAAAAAAAAAACATGAAAGAAAAACCCGAATTAGAAGAGAAAATAAAACTGGAGGCGAAAAACGAAATAAGAAGAAAAAGACGAAACTGAAGACGAGCCAGAAAAGGAAGCAAAATAAAGAAAAAAAGGAAAGAAGGAGGAGGAGGAGGAGGAGGCTCAAAGTCTCCTCCTCTTTCAGATTTCGGCCGCTAAAAGGAGAAAGAGAAGAAAAAGAAGAGGAAGAGAAATAGAATGAAGGACAGACTAAAGAAAATAAAGTCAAACGGGAAAAAAAATAAAGAAAAAAGAGAGAGAGAGAGAGAGAGAGAGAGAGAGAGAGAGAGAGAGAGAGAGAGAGAGAGAGAGAGAGAGAGAGAGAGAGAAGAGAGCGCCCGAGGGAAACCTGGTGACTCATACGTGGCTCTCCTCCTCCTCCTCCTCCTCCTCCTGTCTTCCTCCCGCTTCCATTTCCTTCCCTCTATGCCTCCTCTCACCTCTTCCCCTCTTCCTTCCTTCCTTCGTTCCCCTCACACTCCTCCTTCCAGCTCTTCTTTTCCTTCTTCCATTTTTGTCCCTCTTTTTATGTTCAATCCTAACATTTTTTTCCTCTTTTTCTCCTCCTCTTCCTCTTTTCGTCCCTTCAGCCTCTCTGTCCTCTTTACCTCCTCACCATATTCTCTCTCCCCTCTTTCCTCCTCTTCCTCTTCCTTCTTTCTTTCCTCCCTCTTCTCTTTCCTCTTCACCTCCTTATTCCATTCCCTCTTACACTTTCCCTCCACTCTTTCCCTCCTCTCTTTCAACTCCTTCCCTCCCCTCTCCCTCTCCCTTTTCCTCTCTTTTCTCAACCTCCTCATCCCCTCCTTCCACTCTTTTCCTCATCCTCCACCCCAACCCCTTTCCTTCCCTCCCCTTCCCTTCCCTCTCCCTCTCCTTCTCCCCTCTCCCCCTCTTCGCTCAGCCAGACTCATCTTATAACGTAAATCTATTCTGACCACTCACTTCAAAATTCAATAATATGGCCCCCCCTTACCCCACTACCTGTCTCCTCCTTCTTAGGCTTACTCTTTCTCATTTCAACACCCTCGTTTAATTCAACCTGCCTCCCTCCCTCCCTACCTACCTGCCTACCTGCCGACCGACACTGGGCTTCCTTCTTCCATTCTCTTTCCTTCCTTCCTCTCCGTTTCTATTTCCTTTCCTTCGTGTCTTTCTTTCTCATTTCTCTCTCTGTTTCTCTTGCTTTATCTCCTCTCCCTCCTCCTCCTCCTCCTCCTCCTCCTCCTCCTCATCATCATCATCATCATCATCATCATCATCATCATTGTCCTCTTCCTTCTAGTTATTTTATTATTTTCCTTAGTCTTTTTTCTTTCTCATTTTATCATATCCCTCCTCCACCTCCTCCTTCTCCTCCTCCATTTCTTTTTCTTCCTGTCTTCTTTCTCTTTCTTTCCTCCTACTCCTCTTCTTCATCCTTGTTATTCTATTATTTTCCTTCGTCTCTTTTTTTCCACTCTTCTTCTATTATATCTCTCACCCTCCTCCTCCTCCTCCTCCTCCTCCTCCTCCTCCTCCTCCTCTTTTTTTCCTCTCTCCATTTTACCGATTCCATTTCCTTCCCTTCTTTCGCCTCCTCCTTGTTTCCTTCCATTGTCTCTTCTTCCCTTCCTTCCTCAACCCTCCTTTCTTTTCTTTCCCTCCCAACCTTCCTCTCTCTCTCCACTCGAGCGATTTCATTTCCTACCCTCAGTCCTTTCTTCTTTCCCTCCCTTCCCTCCTTCCTTCCTTCCTTCATTTCCTCCCTTCTTCCCAACTTCACCACACAGTTTCTTCTTTCATCTTTCCTCCCCGGCCTTTCTCTATCCACCCGACTGACTTCATTTCCTTCCCTCAGACCTTTCTTTCCCTCCCTTCCACCCTACCTCCCCATCACACCATCTCACCCCCCCCACCTCTCCCCTCCACCGTTGCCAGATTATCGTACTCAAGAGCCTCGTATTTACCGGTTTCTGAGCCATAGCTATTGCCAAAAAACACCAATAATTAACCATTTTAACGACAACTATATATGAAGGCAGTTATTGGAGTCGAGGAGGTAGTTTTGGGGACGGAAATTGCCAAACATAGAAGGCTAAGTATGACAATCTGGCAACGTTGAGTCCCTCCCGTCCCCTCCCCATCACCCGTTTCAATTCAGGAGCCACAAGGAACACCCGCGGGGACTGTGATGAATACCTGGCAAACACCTGACGAAGCCCTCCTCATCATCAACCGCCCAACCCAGGTGAATCCCGATAAGCCAGGTGATGCGTCTGAGGGTCCCGCCGCCCCCTATATATGCAGCTGCAGGTGACCCTTTCCTCCTTTAGCGCCGAGACCCATTCACTAAAAGCCTGTCAGCTACGAGGTGTATACAGAGACATGGTACTACTATGGGGTTGATTTTGGCCGGCTGGATGGATGGACAGGTTGGTAGTTAAGTTAGTCAGTCATGGGAAAGTTGGTTAGTTAGTTGGAAAGCAGGTTATTAAGTGAGTTAGGTGGGTGGTTGATTAGTTAGTTAGTTAGTTAGTTAGTTAGTTAGGTAGGTAGGTAGATGATTAGTTAGTTAGTTAGTTAGTTAGTTAGCTAGTTAGTTAGTTAGATAGTTAATGAGTTAGTCAGTCAGTCATTTGGTTGGAGTTTGTTAGTTGCAGTCAGTTGAGTTAGTTTGATGGAGTTAGATAGAAAGTTAGATAGAAAGTTGGTGAGTTGGGTTGATAATATGGTAAACGGTTGGTTGGTTAGTTGGCTGAGTGGGTGGCTGGCTAAGAGAGTTGGCTGGTTCATCGGTTGGTCGGTCGGTCTCTCGGTTGGCTGGCCGGCATACCGCGTGCAGACGACACTGATGGTAATGACTCCCTCGCGGGGCCCATATAAAGATTCCCTGTCGCCTGCACTGTGTCTGCGGCCACCGGGTCAGCCAGGGTCAGGCGGTTCAGGCACCAGACACGCCACGCCACGCCGCGCCACCATGAAACCCTTTGCATCCACCATAAAAAGGGAGTAGAAAACACAACATGACACAGACACTGAGCGGCGACAGGCAACAACAGGACAGCCGTCAATGGGAAGTATCAACAGAGGTGGCTCGATCGGACACTCGCCGCGTGGAGGTGATGCTCAGGACCAAAGAACAGGCGAGGGTAGTAGGTTCAGGCGAGGCACCAATGAGTCATACGGGTCACAGTCTAGAATTCACTTTTCACATGCAGCATAGACTTTACGTAAACCTTCGCGGGTAATAATATATCCTTTCGATGCCTAAAGAGATAGCAAACGAAGATTCTCCTCATCCCGCCGCTGTTGTGAGTACGAGTTTTCTTTCTTTCTTTTTCTTTTTTTAGATGCCAACATAGATTCAAGCCCGTGGCGGAGGAAGAGAGGCAGGGGTCAGGGGAAGGAAAAGAGGGAAAGAGGAGGAATAAATAGTGGGGAAGAAGAGGAATGGAGGGGGGAAAGAGAAAGAAGGGAGGGGTAGAGAGGGAGGCATGAGGAAGGAAGGGAGGTAAGGGGAAAGAAGGGAGGGGTAGAGAGGGAGACATGAGGAAGGAAGGGAGGTAAGGGGAAAGAAGGGAGGGGTAGAGAGGGAGACATGAGGAAGGAAGGGAGGTAAGGGGAAAGAAGGGAGGGGTAGAGAGGGAGACATGAGGAAGGAAGGGAGGTAAGGGGAAAGAAGGGAAGGGTAGAAAGGGAGACATGAGGAAGGAAGGGAGGTAAGAGGAAAGAAGGGAGGGGTAGAGAGGGAGACATGAGGAAGGAAGGGAGGGGTAGAGAGGGAGACATAAGGAAGGAAGGGAGGTAAGGGGAAAGAAGGGAAGGGTAGAAAGGGAGACATGGGGAAGGAAGAGAGGTAAGGGGAAAGAAGGAAAGGGTAGAAAGGGAGACATAAGGAAGGAAGGGAGGTAAGGGGAAAGAAGGGAGGGGTAGAAAGGGAGGCATGAGGAAGGAAGGGAGAAGAAAGAAAATGTCAGTATAGTTACATGGAGCTAAACCCCGATATGGTTATGTTACTCGGGTTGTGGCAGTGAGCACTCTATAGTAAAACATATCATTGGTGTTGCCCAGGTTAGGTTCAGGGAGCACCTAGTCGTTTATTGGATCCAAACCCATACGCTGGTGGTAGGAACAGTTCGAATCCCACATAGACACGGCAACATACAATAAAGACACAAGAAGCATATGAAAAAGTATACGATAAGGACTCCACTTCACAACTCTTCTATTCACCGCATAACAACATGAGTCAAAAGGTAAAAAGAAGCGGTAAAGATGATTGAATATAAAAAAGGTCCTCGCTCCATCAAATACCTTAAGAAAACGAAAGACAGCGGACGAGAAAACGCAAGATAACGCGCGATAGATATAAATAAAAGGAAAATGAGATTGGAAAATAAGAAAAGCTATAAATATGCAAAGTAGCTGAGAGAGAGAGAGAGAGAGAGAGAGAGAGAGAGAGAGAGAGAGAGAGAGAGAGAGAGAGAGAGAGAGAGAGAGAGAGAGAGAGAGAGAGAGAGAGAGAGAGAGAGAGAGAGAGAGAGAGAGAGAGAGAGAGAGAGAGAGAGAGAGAGAAAAGCGACTGAAGATAAATATGTAAGAGGAAGAGGAGGAGGAAAAGAGGAGGAGGAAAAGAGGAGGAAGAAGAGGAAGTCAAGAGGCAGCCAGAACCAACATGAAGGAAAAGGAAACGCAAGAGGAAGAGGAAGAGAACAAGAAAGCAAGGAGGGAGGGAAGAAAAAGAAGGAGGAGGAGGAGGAGGAGGAGGGGATCACGAGGGAGGAGCACTGGAGGAGGAGGAACAAAGAGCTGCAAGAGGAAAAAGCGTATCAAGTAGGAGGAAGAGGAGGAAGAAGAAGAGGAAGCAGAAGAAGAGGGGGAGGAGAGAAAGAGGCGGAAAAGCAGGAACAGATGGAGGAGAAAAGAAAGAAAAGAGGGAAAAGGAAATAGAAAAAAAGATAAATGATGACAAAAGCATCAAGCAGAAACTGAAGAGATGAAAGGAGGAGGAAGAGGAGGAGGAAGAGAAGGATAAGAGGAGGAAGATAAATAGAGGAAGAGGAAGATAGGTGGAGGAGGAAAATGATGATGATAGATTAGAGAAAAAGGAGAAGAGGAGGAGGAGGAGACTGAAACGGAGGAATTGGCAGAACAGAAGTGGAGGAAGAAACGAAACGGGAAGAGAAACAGGAGGAAGAGGAGGAGGAGGAAGAGAAGGAGGAGGAAACAAGAGGAATAAGAAATATAGAAAAAAAAAAGCAACGGACCGGAGAAAAAGCAATAGGAAGACACGCAAGATGAAGACGAAGAGGAAGAGGAGGAGGAGGAAGAAGAGGAGGAGGAGGAGGAGGAGGAAGAGGAAGGAGAAAAAAGGAGATGAGAAACCAAGAGACCGTCCTTTCTTTATCCCGCTGACCACCACCACCACCACCACCATCACCACCACCACCACTACCCAGTCACCATAAAAAAAGTGGTCATCGATGCTACAGAGAGAAAGGAAAGGAGGAAAGGAAGGAAGGAAGGAAAGAAGAAACGAGGGACAGAAAAAAGGAAGAATGGAAGGAAGGAAAGAAGAATGAGAGAAAGAACAATGGAGGAAAGAAATTAATTAAGAAAAAAAAATATGGCGATGGAGGAGGAGGAAGAAAAACTGGAGCAAACACGCGAAGGAAAAAGAAGAATAAAAAAAAAACAGGTATTGATGAAGCTTAAAAAAACAACAGGATTAACAAACACAAGAATAAGACCCAACAAGACGAAGAAATTATGCAAAGAAAAAAAGAAAAAAAAGGCATTCAATCATCCATCCACCCAGACCAACTCACACACCCATCTATCATCCTCTTATCCTTCTTCTCCTCCTCCTTCTCTTCCTTCCATCTCTCCAGTTTCTGCTTCCTGCTTTCTTTCATCTATTTCCTCTATTTCCTTCTTCCTCTTTTCTTTCTACTCTCCTTCTTTCTCTCCTCTTCCATTTCTTCCTCCTCCTCCTCCACTTTCCTCTTTGTTTTTGCTCTTTTCCTCCTTCTTCTTCCTCCTCCTCCTCCTCTTTCTTCTTCTTGGTCCGCTTTTCCCTCTACATACCTTGCATCACCTTCCCCCTACGCCCCATCTTCTTCTTCCTCCTCCTCTTCTTCTTCCTCTTCCTCCTATTTGTTCAGCTTCTCCCTCAACACACCTTGCATCACCTACCCCCTTCGCCCCCTCTTCTTCTACCTTCCTCCCTCCCTGCCGTCTATTCGCTCCTGCCACCCTCACCCTAGCTATGAGAGAGGTCACCCATCCACCCATCCACCCATCCACACCCACATCCACTAAATAAAGTCTTCTATAGGCAGCGTTACACCCACCTCAATTTATTTTTAACGTTCAACATTTTCCAGGACTCGCGGCTTTAAGCTATAGTATCTCTCTCTCTCCCACCCTCTCTCTCTTTCTCTCTTTTTCTCTCTCCAGTACAGCCAGTCAGCCCGCCACAATCCCTACTCCTACACCGCTACCTTTAATTCCCCCAAATCTTTTCCTTCCTTCCCTTCCCCTCGTCGGCCTCCTTCTCTCCTTCTCTTCCTCCTCCGATGTGATGTCTGGTTGGCGTGCTGAAGGCCTGAGGAGGAGGAGGAGAAGGAGGAGGAAGAGGAGGAATAAGTGTGGAGTTGTAGACGGTGGGGTGGTGTTAGTGGTGGTGGTACTGGTGGTGGTAACAGTAGTAGTAGTAGTAGTAGTAGTAGTAGTAGTAGTAGTAGTAGTAGTAGTAGTAGTAGTAGTAGTAGTAGTAGTAGTAGTAGTGGTAAAAGTAGTAGTAGTAGTAGCTCTTGTTTCTCACTCAACTAAATGCACACACAAAAAAGAAAGGAGAAAAGGAAAGAAAAGAAGTAGAAATGAGATGATGAAAAACTAAGAGAGAAGGGAGTAGCCTTAAGTAAGAAAGAGAATGGAAGGAGGGAGGAAGAAGAGAGGAACTAGAAGGAAAACTGAGGATAGGATGAAAAACTAACGTAGGAAAGAGGAGAAAAGCAGGAAGGAGAACGAACACCAATATGGGATGACAAAAATTATTCACGGCCTGAGAAACTTGCCGTAAAAGGATAGGTCTGAACGTTTAAATTTGCATCCCTGAAGAAGACGAAGGGTGCGAGGAGGCGACTTGATTAAAGTTTATATATGGAGAGAAGAACTTTAATAATAAGGATGACGTCAATAAAGTTCCTGTAGTCAAGGGAAAAAGAGGATTGAGTTGAGATAAATTCCGATTCCACAAAAATTCCATGGGCAAGAATTGGTTTACTTATAGAGTGGTGGATGAGTGGAACAGGCTTGGCAGTGATGTGGGGGAAAAAAAGTGACTGATCTGTGAAAAGATAGAAAAAAAGAAAAAGGAACAGAGGGGGATGGAAACAGATACGCTAAAAAAAAAAGTTAGAAAAATAGATAAATAGGGGCGATAGGTGGTCTTAGATTTATAGGAACTAGCTTAATACAGACTCATTTTCTTAGGTTCTTAACATGAAGGAAGAGAGGAAAGAGGAAAGGAGAGGTAAGAGAAATGAAGAGAAGATGGACGAGAAAGATATGAAAGAGGAGAATGTCAGGAAAAAAAAGAAGTGGAAGGGTGGAAAGGAGAAAAGATAAGAGGAAGAGAAGGAGGAAAGAAAAGGAAGTGAGGGAAGGAAAGAGGAAGTGAGGGGAGGAAAGAGGAAGTTAGGAAGAAAAGAAGAAGTTATGGAGGAAAGAGGAAGAGAGGGAGGGAGGAAGAAGAGAGGGAAGGAGGAAAGAGGAAACTACACTCCATACACTATACTTTCCAACACCTCTCCTCCTCCTCCTCCTCCTCCTCCTCCTCCTCCTGCTCCTCCTCCTCCTCCTACTGATCTCTCCTTACTATTCCTCCGGCTCATCTTCATCCTCTTCCTGTTCTTTCGTTTCCTACTGCAGCAACTCCTCCTCCTCCTCCTCCTCCTCCTCCTCCTACATTATGAGAGAGCTTTACGAATATCCGAGGGAAAAAACTGACCAGCAAACTCTACAATAGATAGATGAGAGCGAGTGAGCGGGCGAGAGAGAGAGAGAGAGAGGGAGAGAGAGAGAGAGAGAGAGAGAGAGAGAGAGAGAGAGAGAGAGAGAGAGAGAGAGAGAGAGAGAGAGAGAGAGAGAGAGAGAGAGAGAGAGAGAGAGAGAGAGAGAGAGAGAGAGAGAGAGAGAGAGAGAGAGAGAGAGAGAGAGAGAGAGAGAGAGAGAGAGAGAGAGAGAGAGAGAGAGAGAGAGAGAGAGAGAGAGAGAGAGAGAGAGAGAGAGAGAGAGAGAGAGAGAGAGAGAGAGAGAGAGAGAGAGAGAGAGAGAGAGAGAGAGAGAGAGAGAGAGAGAGAGAGAGAGAGAGAGAGAGAGAGAGAGAGAGAGAGAGAGAGAGAGAGAGAGAGAGAGAGAGAGAGAGAGAGAGAGAGAGAGAGAGAGAGAGAGAGAGAGAGAGAGAGAGAGAGAGAGAGAGAGAGAGAGAGAGAGAGAGAGAGAGAGAGAGAGAGAGAGAGAGAGAGAGAGAGAGAGAGAGAGAGAGAGAGAGAGAGAGAGAGGCGAGAGGGAGAGAGGGAGAGAAGGAGGAGAGAGGACAGAGGGAGAGCTTAAAGAAGAAAGTATGAAGCGACGACATGCACGGGAGGAGGAGGAGGAGGAGGAGGAGGAAAACCAACATACGGAAGGAAAGAGGAACAAGGAGAGAGGGAAATGAATGGTGAGAGAGAGAGAGAGAGAGAGAGAGAGAGAGAGAGAGAGAGAGAGAGAGAGAGAGAGAGAGAGAGAGAGAGAGAGAGAGAGAGAGAGAGAGAGAGAGAGAGAGAGAATATCGTGTACAGAGAGTGGCTGAATGAGTGTCTGGCTCACTTGCTCTGTTGGGACCACTTTTTCACGGGGAGGAGGAGGAGGAGGAGGAGGAGGAGAGCTAGTTACGTGTGGGGGACAGGGCGACAGAAGCGGAAGAAAGGGGAGGGGGAGGGAGGGGGAGGAGGGGGGTGGGAAGGTAATGGTGGAAGAGAGGGAGGAGAAAGTGGAGAAAATGGTTGGGTGGGTGGATAACGAGGAGGAGGAGGAGGAGGAGGAGGAGGAGGAGGAGGAGGAGGAGGAGGAGGAGAAGAAGGAGAAAATGTATATGCGTAGATGGAGGAGAGAGAGAAAGAGAATGGATAATGAAGGAGAAGGATAAAAAAATGTAAACAGAGGAAAGAAAAAAAAACAGGTGGTGCTGAGAAGACTTACCAGGAGAGAGAGAGAGAGAGAGAGAGAGAGAGAGAGAGAGAGAGAGAGAGAGAGAGAGAGAGAGAGAGAGAGAGAGAGAGAGAGAGAGAGAGAGAGAGAGAGAGAGAGAGAGAGAGAGAGAGAGAGAGAGAGAGTAAAAAACCAACAGAAAGGAACAAAAACAAGACATATACAGTTAGAAAGGAAAAAAAGAGGAGAGTGAACGCAAAGACGAAGGTTGTGGAAGAAGAACAGCCCAGAAGAAGAAAATAGACAGGTAAGGAAGGACGAGAGAAAGAGGGGAACCGAAGGAAAAGAAAAAAAGAAACAAAGAAGAAGACTTAAGAGGGGACTTAAAAGAAGAAAGAAGGTGACTGATCAGTGAAAAAAAGAAGTAGAAAATGAAGAAAGAAAAGTAAGCAGAGAGGAATGAAGAC
This sequence comes from Eriocheir sinensis, assembly GCF_024679095.1. NCBI lineage: Eukaryota > Metazoa > Arthropoda > Malacostraca > Decapoda > Varunidae > Eriocheir > Eriocheir sinensis. The sequence goes on from NC_066522.1 coordinate 18,697,661, forward strand.
AATCGAAATAGGAAGGAAGGAAGGAAGGAGCAGATAAAGAGGAATAAGAAAACTCTGGATAAACAAGAAGACGATAGACACGAATAAGGAAAAACAAAAGACAAGCAGATAGATAAACAGACAAGCAAGAAAAGGATAAGAAAAGACTGAAGATAAAGACAGGAAGAAAAAGAATGAGGAAATATAATCAAGAACAAAAAAAACACAGGTAGGTGGGTAAAGAGGAAGGGAGGTAGAAATAAATTGGTTAGGGTGAACAGGAAGGGAGGATGGGAAGAACAGATGGGACACGTAGCAAGATAAACAGATTAGGGAGACAGACAAGACAGACAGACAGAGGGGGTAAGACGCACAGGAAGGGACAGAGAGGGTAGCTAGGTAGGTAACGAGGACGTGGACAGGAAGAGACAGACAGAGAGGGTAAGAGGTATAGGAAGGGACAGAGAGAGGGGAGGCTTGCAAAGGGCCAGGATAGGTAGGTAGGTAGGTAAGAGGTGGTGGACAGGAACAGACAGAATGGGTAAGAGGTACAGGACGGGACAGAGAGAGGGGAGGCTTGCAAAGGGCCAGGATAGGTAGGTAGGTAGGTAAGAGGTGGTGGACAGGAACAGACAGAATGGGTGAGGTACAGGAAGGGACAGAGAGAGGGGAGGCGATAGGTAGGTAGGTAAGAGGTGGTGGACAGTAACAGACAGATTGGGTAAGAGGTACAGGAAGGGACAGAGAGAGGGAGGGTAGGTAGGTAGGTAAGAGGTGGTGGACAGGAACAGACAGAATGGGTAAGAGGTACAGGACGGGACAGAGAGAGGGGAGGCTTGCAAAGGGCCAGGATAGGTAGGTAGGTAGATAAGAGGTGGTGGACAGGAACAGACAGAATGGGTAAGAGGTACAGGAAGGGACAGAGAGAGGGGAGGCTTGCAAAGGGCCAGGATAGGTAGGTAGGTAGGTAAGAGGTGGTGGACAGGAACAGACAGAATGGGTAAGAGGTACAGGACGGGACAGAGAGAGGGGAGGCTTTCAAAGGGCCAGGATAGGTAGGTAGGTAGGTAAGAGGTGGTGGACAGGAACAGACAGAATGGGTAAGAGGTATAGGAAGGGACAGAGAGAGGGGAGGCTTGCAAAGGGCCAGGATAGGTAGGTAGGTAGGTAAGAGGTGGTGGACAGGAACAGACAGAATGGGTAAGAGGTACAGGAGGGGACAGAGAGAGAGGTCGGGCTTGCAAAGGGACAGGATAGGTAGGTAGGTAGGTAAGAGGTGGTGGACAGGAACAGACAGAATGGGTGAGGTACAGGAAGGGACAGAAAGAGGGGAGGCTTGCAAAGGGACAGGATAGGTAGGTAGGTAGGTAAGAGGTGGTGGACCGGAACAGACAGAATGGGTAAGAGGTACATGAGGGGACAGAGAGAGAGGTCGGGGTTGCAAAGGGACGGGGTAGGTAAGGTAGGTAGGTAAGAGGTGGTGGACAGGAACAGACAGGCAAGGTAAGAGGTATAGGAGGGGACAGGGAGAGAGGTCGGGCTTGCAAAGGGACAGGATAGGTAGGTAGGTAGGTAAGAGGTGGTGGACAGGAACAGACAGGCAAGGTAAGAGGTATAGGAGGGGACAGAGAGAGAGGTCGGGCTTGCAAAGGGACGGGTAGGTAAGGTAGGTAAGGAGAAGGAGGTGGACAGGAAGGAGGGAGGGCTTTATGGGGGAAGGGAAGCGAGGTAGCGGATCGACCCTCTGGCCCACGGAGCACCGCAGGGAAAAAAGAAAGGACAAAGAGGCTCACTGAGATAATATGAGAGACATGCGGCCCCTTCCTTCCTCCTTCCTTCCTTCCTTCCTTCGCCTCAGCTCGCCATCTCGCCCTGTTTCCACCACAGTTAAAACTCTCCTCCTCCTCCTCCTCCTCCTCCACGTCCCTCAGAAACTGGCTTGGGTTATGGTGTGTGTGGTTCGTTACGTTTAGGGAGGTTTGGTTAGGTTAGGTTAGTAGGAATTTCAATTAGTATTCATATCGGTGGTGATGGTGGTGCTGTTGGTGGTTCGTAACGTAGTAGTAGTAGTAGTAGTAGTAGTAGTAGTAGTAGTAGTAGTAGTAGTAGTAGTAGTAGTAGTAGTAGTATGATTATGTGATTATGTGTGTGTCGGAAATAAAAATGGGGGTGGGTATTTATGTTGTAGTAGTAGAAGTAGTAGTAGTAGTAGTAGTAGTAGTAGTAGTAGTAGTAGTAGTAGTAGTAGTAGTAGTAGTAGTAGTAGAAGAAGAAGAAACAATAATACAACAGGAAAAAAAAACTATGGGAGTGTGTGATCCTTCCCGCTCCAAGGACGAAAAATACATTGAAGTCCCACGAAAGGATGACCACAAGTGAAAGACCTCTGCTTACGACGCGAGAGTTCAGGCCGGAGGCAGGACACCGGACTGGACAGAGTTCGGGTGGGGGGATTGGAAGGGGTGGAGGAGATAGACTACACGAAGGGCGAGTTTTTGGGAGGATTAGCGAAGGCAACAAACTACTAGCCAGCCGGTCAGCCACTCAGCCAGTCATCCAGCTAGTCAGTAAAGCAGTCAGCCAGTCAGTCACCACACAAGTAAGCCAGTTCACCAGCCCAGCCAGTTACCCAGCCAGACAGACAAGACAGTTACTCAATCAGCCAGCCAGAGAACCAGACAGTCAGACGAGACAGTCAAGCCAGTCAGCCCATCAGCCGAGTCATTTAGCCAACCAAACAGCCAGACAGAAAGACAAGAATGACAGTTGGCCAGTCAGTCAGTCAGCCAAGCCAGTTAGCCAGTCAATCAACCAGCCAACCAGACAGAAAAGACAGTTAGCCGGTCAGTCATGCCAGTTAGCCAGCGAGAGAGAGACAGAGAGACACACAGACAGACACTAACAAGAGATAGTTTCCCAGCCAACCCAACCCGCCAGCCCAGTCAGTTAGCCCGCTAGCCCGCCAGTCATCAGGGTACAGTTCTCTCCCCCTCTCCCCCGCCCCTTGAAGATATCCCCGCACGATACCGACTCCCAGGCGTCTTCACCCTCACCTTTAAAACCCGAAGGTGAGGAAACAGTCAGCAAACCTTCCTTACTGGGACTAATAAAGGAGGGGAAAAAAATACATGGAGGTTATACTAGAAAGGCTGGAAAAGGGAAGAAAAGAAAGTAAATAAGTCCGATCACGTACGCGAGTCTCTTTAGAACATTTACTCTAGAAATGGAAAAAAAAGTCAGGGAATCGGAAAGCTAACAAGAGATAAAAAGAGCAATCTGAAAAAGTAGTTTGTAATGATTTTTGTGTGTTAGACAAAAAAAAACAGGGTAACGAAAATGACATGAGAAAAAAGGAAAGAAAACAAGGAAAAAAGAAAAAGAAATTAGCAAAAGACGTTAAAGACAAGAACAGAACAGAGTAACGAAAATAACATAAGAGAAAAAGGAATTAAGCATTTTTTTATTGTTATTTTCACCCCTCATAAGAGATCAATTATTAGAAGCAGGTAATAATTAGTAAAAGAAATATAAGGTGACTAATTAATAAAGGCAGGTATCACCAAATTCGTAAACAACCTGTCACACACACACACACACACACACACACACACACACACACACACACACACACACACACACACACACGCACGCACACACACAATCCCCCCTCCCACACACACACTTTTCCAACACGGTCACCATAAAACTCCTCGCCGCCACACACACACACACACACACACACACACACACACACACACACACATACACACAGGTCCCCCTTTAAACGTCCATTCACGCACAAAAATATCCCTCCATCCATCCTCTTGACGTCCCCGGATCAACAAGTTAATTTCAAGAGACGCGGCCGCTCGTTTGGGTGGCTGGTTGGGTTGATTTGCGGCTTGGTGGTTGGGTTGGTCGGTGGCATAGTTAGTGACGGTCTGTGGCTTGGTCGGCTGGGTTGGTAGCTGGCTTGGTTAGCGAGGGTCTGTGGCTTGGTCGGGGGTTTAGTTAGTTGGGTTGGTGGTTGAGTTGGTTTGTGGGATGGTCGGTTGGTAGGACTCTTCGCCAACCAGCCAACCAGTCAGCCAAGAAAGGGGTCGGGGGAGTCGGGGCGGTCGGGGTCGGGGCGTGAGAGGAAATATTACCAAATCAGCTTGGACGCGATCCTTCCAGTTTACTGCTGATGGAGCCGCCGCTAAAGCTCTTTCCTTGCCTCCTCTCCCGCCGCCGCCGCCACCGCCGCCGCCGCTGCCGTCCTTCCTAAATCCTGAAGAAAACCTTCCTCCATGGACCTAAACTTCCTCAAGAGATCTCCTCCTCCTCCTCCTCCCTTTCCCTTGTTTAAAATGCTTCGCTTGTTATTATACTTCATCATTCTTCACATACTATCACATTAACACCAAAACATGCACTAAATACTCACACACACACACACACACACACACACACACACACACACACACACACACACACACACACACACATGCTGGCCGCCCAAACGAGGGTCACAAGGCTCGGGGAAAGTTGGAAAAAGACAGGAAGAAAAACATGATAACAGAACCATTACAAGAACGTGGGGGAAGGGAATGTGTGTGTGTGCATGTGTGTGTGTGTGTGTGTGTGTGTGTGTGTGTGTGAAAGTGTAATAGTAGAGTAAGAAAAAGAAAAAGAAAAGTCAAGACAGTAAAAAAAATAACATAACAGACACCAAACATTTAAAATTCTGATTGAACACACTAAGTTCTGACTAATTATAATAATGCGTGTAATAATATTCATATCAGAGCTATAGCTGAATATTTGTCCAAGTAATTAATACAATGAATTTATCAGATGGAGCTACATATATTTGGCGGCAATAATGCATCCGGCTCCGCTCCGTTTAGCTGTCCGGCTTTAAAAGGGTGAAAAAAGGTCTGTTGTTTAATACTACGTTCATTTCGTTAAGATTTGTTTATTGTCTTTTACTTGGCATTTGATTCTCTTTGCCATCTCGTTGTAGTTTTTATGTCCCCTCCTTTCGTTTCTTTCCCTTCCTCTCTCTCTCTTCTAACTTCCTTCTAGAGCGCAGATTCTGTCTAATACAACATCCTTCCCATTTTCATTTTTTCTTCCTTCCCTTTTTCTTTCATTTCTTCATTCCTCTTTGAAGTCATCTCCTTTCCTTTACCCTCCTCTCTCTCCTCTCCCTTCCTATAAAATACAGAATCTTTTCAGTACGTAGCCTTCCTTTTTTTCTTTTTTTTTCCTTCCTCTTTTAAGTCATCCTCTCTCTCTCTCTCTCTCTCTCTCTCTCTCTCTCTCTCTCTCTTCCTTCCTTCTAAAGTGCAGAATCTCTCTTATACTTCATCCTTCCTTTTATTTCTTCCTCCCTCATTTCTCTTTTTTCCTCCCTTCCAGTTTTTTTTATATTTTTTTATGGATGCTGAGGAACCTAACCACCACCACCACCACCACCACCATAACAACAACAACAACAGCAATATTCATTTCCTTCCCTAAGTTTTATTTATAACCTTATACTTGGCATTTAATTCTCTTTTTCTGCCATCTCGTTGTAATTAAGTCCTGTTGTTTCTCCCGCATTCTAGTTTGCATTTAATTATTTTTCTCGCATTTAAGTCACCATCAAATTCTGTTCCTCGTATTCTATCTAGTTGGCGTTGCAAAGTTTCGTTTCCTCGCTTTCCGGTTGGTATTGAATTCTCTCTTTCTCGCCTAATAGTTAGCTTTAAATTCTGCTTCTAATACCCGCCTGGAAAACGCAATCATCAGAAGCAATACGAGAAAACAGAAAAGAGAAGGAAAAAGAACAGACAGACAATGGCTTCGGGGAAAAATCATAAGCCACTTTCCAAAATATACACAAAAAAGGAAAAAAAAATACCTTCACTTGACCCAGAAAACACAATAAAAAAAAATAAAAAACATACCAGTCAATAAAATGAGGAAAAATAATAAAACTAATGGTTGTGTCTTCTGAGGAAACACAAGATAGTTACGAAACACACAAAAAAATGAAGGAAAATACTACTAAAACTTTCTCCTGACCCAGAAAGCAGAATCAAATAAAAAAAAGACACCACAACAAAGAAGAAAAGAGGAAAATAATAGAACAGACGGTGATGCCTCCTGACGAAACATAACGTACAAAACACGTACAAAGCAAAGGAAGGAAAGCAGAAAACACTAACGCCAACCCAAGAAGGCCCAGAAAACCTAACCAAATAATACATGAAAATACCACACCTAAAAAAAATAAAAAAGCGAAAACCAAATAAGAAAACAGAGGAGGAGGAAAAGAGGGAATAAGGAGACAAGGAGGAAAGAGAGGTAGAAGGGACAAATGGAGGAAGGGGAAAGGGAGAGGTAAGAGGAAAAGGAGACACACACACACACACACACACACACACACACACACACACACACACACACACACACACACAGAGAAAGCACTAATGCCCCCCTCGGCTCCCACGGAAAACACAATCATACTAAGAAAACATACAAATGCACACAAAAAGACCAACAGATAAGCACCTGCCAGAGAGAGGAAGGAGAGCCATTACCGCTCCCCAACATCGGCACGCAACACCCCTGACGCAACACCCCACAATGACTAACACCAATTTTAACACGGGAGGGATGGGGAAGGAAGGAAGGTGTGTGTGGGGGAGGGGGAAGGAGGGAAGGGGGGAGAGGTCAGGAGGTTGAGGTGAAGTTTTGTGGTAGTAGGTTGAGCTGGTGTTTTGTGGTGGTGTGGTGGTGGTGGTGAAGGAGTTGGTGGTGATAAGTTCCAAAAGCGTGCATAAAAAAGTAGGAAGAAAAGGAGGAAGGAAGAAGAAAGGGAGGAGAAAAAAGGAAAAGAAAATGGGTAAGATTGAGGAAGTATTGCTTAAGAAAATAAAGAAGGAAAGAGGAAGGAAGGAAGAAAAAAAAGAGAAAGGGCATAGTGAAGGAAAATGAGAAAATAGGAAGGAAGAGAAAAGAAAAAAAGAAAAGAAAAAAAGGGAAGGATGAGGAGGTATTGGTGGTGGAGAGAAAAAGGAGGAAGGAAGGAAGGAAGGAAGGAAGGAAGGAAGAAAAAAAGAAAAGAAATAGTGGGCATGGTGAAAAGGAGACGAAAGAGTAAGAAAGAAAAAAAATAAAGAGAAAAGAAAGGGAATGAGGAGGTATTGGAGGAGAAAATGGAGGAGGAAGGAAGAAAGGAAGAAAAAATAAGAAAAAAGAGACAGGGCATGGTGAAGAAAAAGGATGAAAGAAAGAGGAAGAAAGAAAAAAGAAAAGAAAAAGATGATAGAAAGGAAAGGAAGGATGAGGAGATATTGGTGAGATTCCGACCTCAAGTATGAAGGAAAAAGAGAGAGGAAAGGAGGATAAAGGAGAGAAAGGAAAAGAGAAAGGAAGATGAGATAAGAGGAGAGGAGGAGGAGGAGAAGAGGAGACATGAGAGGGGAGGAAAAAGTTGTAAAAGTTCTGAGTTTCTGCGTTATAAAAAAAAAAAATTCACACGGGAGGGAAGAGAATGATGAGAGAGGAAGAGGAGGGGAGGAGGAAAGGGAAGAAGATGAAGGAGGAAAGGAGAAGAAGGTGGGAACAAGGTATGGGAGGAAGGGACAACGGGGATTGAAAGATAATGGAAAAGGGAGAGGGAAATATTAAGGAAGGAGAAGGAAGGGTGAGGTAGAGGAGGAAGGAAAAATAAATAAGGAGAGGAGAGAAATGGAAATAAAAGAGGAAAGGGAAGGAAAAAAAGAGGGGAGGTGCAGGAGGGAAAAGAGAAGAGAGAAGGAGGGAGAGCTTAGGATAGGACAGGAGAGAGAGAGAGAGAGAGAGAGAAAAGGGCAAGGAGGGAAAGAATGGAGGAGAGGGAAGAGGGGAGTGAGGGGATTAGGATGGGGAGGAGAAAAAGATATTGGGAAGCACAGGAGAGAGGGGAGAAGGGGAAAAACGAGACTAGAGAGCGATGGAGAGGATGAAATGGGAAGGGCAATCAGAGGAGAGGAGAGGGAAGAAGAGGAAAAAATAGGCAAGGGAAAAACTCAAGGAGGAAGGAAAGGGAGGAAAAGGAGGGAAGGAGAAATGTGAGGTTCAGGAGAGACAAAACAGAGGAGAGGAAGAGAAAGAGTAGGAGGGACAAAAAGGGAAGGGGAAGGAGAGGGAAGAAGAGGAGAGGGATGGAAAAGAGAAAAGGGGGAAGAAGAAGAAAAGGGAAAAAAGAGAAGTGGGAAAAACTGAAGGAGGAAGGAAAGGGAGGGAAAGAGAGGGAGGGAGGAGATGGAGCGAAGGAGAGAGAGGGAGACCATAGAGGGAGATAAGAGGGAAGGGGGAAGGAAGGAGAGAGGGAGAGAGATAGACCGAAGGATAGAGGGAATGAGAGGGGGCAGATGGAGCAAAGGGTAGAGAGGGAGAGAGGGAAAGAGGGAGAGGGAGATAGACTGAAGGAGACAAGGTGGGGAAGTGGGGGTAAGGTCCAGCCATCCATTATGTCCGGCCGGCAGTCATTCCAGCCGTGGGACAACTGGCCGGTCGTTAACAGCCCGCACGGCGTCCAATAAATCCGGAACACGTAAGGCCCACGCAAGCCGCCACACCCCCTTCCCCCCCTTTAACCCCCTTTGCAAACCCCTTTAGCCCCCTAAGCAAACAGTCTAATATCCCCCTTTTACCAACCCCTCCAAGCAAGCCACCCCCACTCTCCCAAGTCATGATTAAACCCTCACTCTTATGCAAGCACTTCTACAGCTAAATGGTTTGTATAGAGTGTGGTATGGTATGGTAGGGTATGATATGGTATGGTATGGAATGGTGTGGTGTGGTATCTAGGCACAGCAGAGGGTATTAAAAGAAACATAACTAAGGAAAAAAGTAATATGTGTTTTGAAAATGTAGAAATTAGAAATGGAGATAGGTATGTATGTATAGTATAATATGTATAAACAGAGTAGAAAGTAGAAACAGCATCGCAATATATAATTACAAGATTTCAAAGTACCGTACACGCAAATACGGTGTGTGTGTGGTTGTGTGTGTGTGTGTGTGTGTGTGTGTGTGTGTGTGTGTTTAATAGCTTCATTCCCCAACAGAACTTCCTGAACACACACACACACGAGATCACTGCCTTTAATAACAAACACAAGCAACAGAAGGACCAGGAACAGCAGCGGTGGTGGTGGTGGTGGTGGTGGTGAGTGGCGGTGTTGAGTGTCATGTTAATGCGCAATAAAAGGGTGTCCATAAAGCTGTGAAGAGCACCATTACACCTCCGCCGCAGCACCACCACTATCACCATCATCATCACCATCACCATCATCATAACCATTACTTAACACTCCCGTCATCACTCATCGAGGTTATAATTATTGACCTTAACTTTAACCTTCATTGACGTGTTGTGATTATTATTATTATTATTATTATTATTATTATTATTATTATTATTATTATTATTATTATTATTATTATTATTATTATTACTACTACTATTTTTTACTGATATATTTGCCTTCCTTCGTTTAAAATGACATTCTATCTATTTAATTTTTTAGATGATATATTTTTTTATGTCTCAGTAATTAATTAATGTGTGTGTGTGTGTGTGTGTGTGTGTGTGTGTGTGTGTGTGTGTGTGTGTGTGTGTGTGTGTGTGTGCTTTAAGAGGCCCTAACAACCTGTCATCGTAGCTAACAAGGGCGAGGAAAGCACGGGGGAAGGGGGGGAGGGGGGGAGGATTGGTCTTGGTCTTGGGCGCGATATATTAGGCAGAGCGTTTTATCGGACACGAGGAAATGGAGGCGGGAAAAAATTACGCTGGATAGTCGTGGTGGTGGTGGTGGTGGTGGTATGGTAGTAGTAGTGGTGGTAGTGGAAGTGGTAGTGGTGGTGGTAGTAGTGTTTGGTAGTGGTAGTGTTTGGTGGTGGTGGTGGTGTTTGGTAGTAGCAGTGGTGGTGGTGGTGCTGGTGGTGATGGTGGACAAGACAACCTAGTAAATGCCTGATCCTTTTTGTGAATGGGCGTGTGTACGTGCGTGTGTGCGTGCCTGACCGACTGTGCGGATGGGAAGGAGAGGAGACACCTTACAATCTCATTTAAAATACACAAAAGAGTCCTATATAGAATTGAGGTTCATAAGATTAGGCTCGAAAGGATACATGAGTGTTTCATAATGTGCTGGAAAAGAGTGAGAGAGTAAACTAAGATAGAGTGAAGGAGGAAGAAAGGGAAAAGAGAGAGGGAGGGAGCGAAGGGGAGAGAGAGAGGGAGAGGGAGAGAGGGAGGAAAGAGAAGGAGGAGGATGTAGATGGAGCAAAGAGGAGAGCAACACCCCCTAAAAAATATATAAGAACGCAACACTGAATAAAACAACAACAACAGCAACAACCACCCAACCCAGAGCCTCAGATCAAAGAGAAGGAGGAGGAGGACGATGGAGCAGAGGGGAAAGCAACACCACCTTACAAAATATATAAGAACGCAACACTGACTGAATAAAACAACAACAGCAAACAAACAAACAACCCGTTGCCTCAGATCACCGT